>NC_133771.1:161985373-162019142 GCF_003597395.2 Chelonoidis abingdonii
TTCCCCAGGGAAGGTTTTGGGGAGACCAGAATGAGACAGGCACTGATTCCTGTCTGGTGGCAGCGATATCAGATCTAAGCTGGTAATTAAGCTTAGAGGTTTCATGCTAGCTTCTCAGTTTATGAACGCTAAGGTTCAAATCTGAGTAGGAAGCTACGACAAAGGTCATTTTGGGTATAGTTTGAGTTCATGGGTTCTTGGCTCGCTCATCCTTCCTTTGATGCCTGAATGTTTGTAAATCAGAAAAAGGGCAGTTTCTGGATTAATATATCAAAGGATTTTGTTTTGAATCTTTCCTTTATTTCAACCAGAAAGGGGACAGAATGGTGACTTAGCCTCAAGATTTATTCTTTGTGTCTGTGGTTCAGAGAGGAGCCTTGAGGACAAGATGAGTCAACACCAGCTGTATGATGTCAATTGACCTACGTTTCCATGAGGAAAACCAGGCTGAGACACTCATTTGCAATAAGATAATGGTAAAGATCTTAATGGCTGCAGACTTTGCACTGATCAGCATAAGAATAAGGTCCCGGTATTTTGTTTTTTTGAGCATGTGTGGGCTGGATTGGATATTGATCAAATAATGACTTCTTTTCTAGGCAGTGGTTGGCATTCCAGAACAAAGTTTCATGGCCTGTCAGAGACCCCACAGAAGACCTACAAATACACAGTGATGGGAAGAGATCTAGAACTGCTCAATTCCCCATGCTATAAAGAAAGATGAGTTGATGTCTTGTTCTGTAGTAGTTTACAATAGTTTTTCTTGATGGTTCCTGGCCCACCTCTAATTGGCTCTGTCCAATAAGGAAGGTGAGAGAGAGACCAAAGAAGGGAGCATCTCTAGACAGGGCAGCTGTTGGGTAGGGAATAGGGCTAAACTTAGAGGCCAAAGGGGTTTTGAGTTCCTTATGGAGAGCTGGGTGCCTAACACAATATGCTAAATAAAGGGCAACATGGCCCAGCTTAGGGATGGAGTAAACCTTTAAATATCCATGATCAGTAACAGGACATTGCAACATTTGTGTCACTACATGGAAGGACAAGATCCCCTTCTTAGATCGCCAGCCTGGATCCAAGACCCCCAAGGCACTACCCTTAATCCACTTTGGATGTACCAAAAGGAGACTGGAACCCTTGGAAAGTAGCTGAAGCACTGATACATGTAAAGATGGCTGCTGTTGGGGAAAAAGTTGGTCAGTGGATCTTATTCTATCACAGTTACTCTCAAAATAAATAAGAAAAACAGCCTCATCTGATGGGCCAAATCCTGCTCATGCGAAGCCAGTTTCATTGATTGATTTCAGTGGAGTTAGCATTCTGGATGAATTTGGTCCATTAATTACAAATCAATTTAAAGGACGGGATTACTCACATGAATAAAGTAAATAGGAGTTGGCCCGATGCCTATATAGTCTCCATTCAACTAGCATTTTATACAACAAAATGAGACCGAACTTTAGGAATAGCTCATAAATCATAACTTACAATGTAATTATTCTTGTACCTATGGAAATGGCTTAGTGACACAGTGGATGTATCTCATGGTATTAAGAAAAATATAAAAAGACATCTAAAGACAGAATACAGATGTCTCAATTACACTAACCTCAGCATCTTGCCTTTACATTGCAGCCTTCATTAGTCACTTTAACTGGATTAAAATAAACATAATTGGTTTACAGTGTAAAATGAATATATATTTTAAGGGAAAAAACCTAGCACCAAATAACTACTTTGGTGGTTCCCCACCCCCTGCCTGTTACTTAAAATATATGAAACTGGTGATATCAGCTAAAACCACATTAACAATTTCCCCAAGGAAGATTTAACCTCAAAAGGCATATACATGATGTCTTGGGTAATATTTTTGATGGTGCACTGCTTCCCAGAGGCACTGAAGTATGTAAACTCTAATTGGAAAGATATATTATCAAGCATCTATATTGGCTTTTGCTTTATGGATGCATTAATGGAAAGAGCAATAATTTGCACAGAAAGCATCTGGTATGATACCATATGTAGAAACATTCAGAATAAGTCAAATGCACCATCTTCCTTTACCCAGGTTGGCTTCTTTAGATTAGGGAAAGAGGTTAAATTGACGTTAGCTAACACACACTGACCTAATCACAACCTTTTACCTACTGTAGATGCAAGTTAACATCCTTTGCCTGAATTTAGCTGGTCAAGGTCCACCTTAGGTGGGAATCTGGCCTGCTATCACATGCATCTTACCTTTTGGAGTTCTGGGACTCTGCCTTACCCTTATGCCTATGCCTGAATGAACGTTTAAATGTACTCGGTATAATACAATAGAAAAGAGGATCTGTTTTCACTTGACATTAAAAGCAATAATGAATAGATTCTAATCCAACCTCCCTTGTCAATTTACTAATGCTTTTAAACAGACTCAAAAAAATAGGGCTGGAGAAAATCCCCTTTGATATTGTGTATATGGTAAGACCAGCAAGGGAGCAACACGATGCTAAAATACTCCATGGTCATGGAAGTTCTAGGTGTTAAACCCCTCATGATTTAACAGTTAAGGCATAGGAGATGCAAGCTCTATGCTCCACTTTGTCATATTTAATTATGTACTTAATTAAATGTTACATTTTGTTGACACTTATGATATGTAGTAGCTGGTGTCAGCCCAGCAAAACAATCTAAAATAAGTACTTGGAATAGTAGTAAAGCAATTGCTAATAATTCAATGATCATTAATTCATTTACTCAGTGTTCTGCTTCCTTATGTAATGTGTGGGTGTTCTCTTTGCTTATAAATAGTGTATTATGTAAAGAAAAAGTGTGCAAGTGTGTAAATGCAGTGTTGTTTAAAAGGGGGTGATTTGATAGCTCTGCAGAATGAGGGGCACCTATCCTACACCACTGAAGCCAATCGCTAAAATCTCATTAGCTTCAGTGGTGTGAGATTGAGCCCATAATCTCTATTTAGAAAAAAGAAAGCACCGACTGCAATAGGCAAGCTTGCTCTATGTTGCCCCTCTAATGTCTCTCTCAACCTTGGCCATAAGGGTCCACCTCTAGATATGAGAGAAGGGAGTTCATTTTTCATACCCATTCTCTTCTGAGACTGCCCACAACAATGCCAAGTCCAGCAGTGGTCAAGTACTATTTCTATCAATTCAAATCTGCTAAGTAATTTCCGTAGCTACTTTGTAAATTATTGTGTAGTCACAGGTAATGAGCAAATCATAAAATTTACTGTGCATCAGAAATTAAATATCCTGTAATTTTTCTCTTTCAGTTTTGGGAGTAGAAGATGCTTCATTTCAGATGAATTCCTGGTAAACCTTAACTGAATTAAGGAACAAATGAGCAAACAAATAAGATTTCCAAGCCAACAAACCCACACACCGGTTCATATTCAGTATAAGTATATATAACTATTATATAATAGTCACAATTAGAAACAAACACATAGCCCTACAATGAGATAATAATTTAGCCTCTTTAGAGCAGGCTCATTAAAGTGAAATAATGTCGCAATAACAAAGCACAAGTGTATCACTAACTAGGAGGGTAGGCTGCAGAATGCCAAGAATATCCAGTGCGTTTTGTCTGTGAAGAGGGAGCATGAGCTGGGATCTGACCATTATGAAAAGTGGCATCTTTTCTTCATGGCACTTTGGGGTTTTGGCAGCAGGAGTCTGTGTTTTCAAAATCAGATGCATTTTAGTATTTTAATATTGAATATGTTCCTATGGGGCTGTGTGATAGTATTTGATATGTATATTCTGTCATGTTCAGTCTTCAAACAAAATCTGATCTGATGTAGAGCTATTCATTATAAGCAATATGCATTATAAAAATCTAACCTCTTCTGTTTATAAGGGAGCTTGTGCATCAACCCTGTGAGTATCTTTTCTTTGCAATAGTATGGATGAATAATTTTCAAACTATGGGCTGTTTGCAAACAGTTTGCCTCATCCATTCACTATTTGTGGTGCGTGGTTGATCTAGTTAAGTCATATGATAATATTTTGGCTGCTTGATTGAATGACTAAATCTTTTAAGCAGGTGAATACTTCTTAGTGAAAAATTCAGTCCTAACTGGATCACCATTTGGGCTCAAATTTGTGAAAGATTAGGAGGATTTGCATATATTTTCATGAATACTTGATGCCATCCTGATGTTTGCAAATAACTAACACTGACCTCACAGATCAAATGTGACACTTATTCACAAAAATGTTCCTAAACTGTTTTTAAACTGGTTGACTATCTGGATTAAGTCCCGACAAACAAGATGACCTTTGTTTTTCCCTTCAGTTAGGAAGGGTGGTGCAATATGCACTCAGCAGTAAAAGGTCTTTTGTTTTGTTTTTAAAGCAAAACCTTTCTCTGACGAAGAATGGCTTTTCAACAAAATCCCAAAATTTTGATTCTGTATAAGTTTTTCTATTTTTGACATAAATCAATTGTATTGCATCTACAAATAAAATATTTAATTTTATTTTGGTTATCAGAAATGAAAAACGTTTTTTCAGCACGAAAAAAGACAACTCAGTCCATTTCTGTCAGTTCAAGACTCATCTCAAAGCAGGTCTTATGGACCAAAGTCAACTGTTACTTCACCCATGAATCTCTCTTCCTCATTTATCTGTCTGGCACAAGTCCACCTGGTTCCTGGGTATTCACCCTGTATTTTTTCCCCTTTGATGAATGTGTTGATATTTCTGATTGTATTTACACTGGAAAAATGTTGTACTACTTAAAAACCCTGAAAAGGGTGAAAAAGCTAATTTCTTGCTAGCACATGCTTTGATGCATACCATCCCATTTGGTTAATGTCTAATATTTTGTTCCAGATTATCACTTTATCATCATAGCATCTTCCGCACTTTTCTCTGTCCTAGGGACAATAAATTAAAGCCAGTAGCCATTTATACTCCAGTAGTTCATTATCTTTGATTGCTAATATTTTCAGTGCCTGGGTCTCATTCCACACCTTCTATGTCCTTTGCTCCCCATTTTTTACATAAGAACATTAGAATGGCCATACTGGGTCAGACCAAAGGTCCATCCAGCCCAGTATCCTGTCTGCTGACAGTGGCCAGTATCAGGTGCCCCAGGGGGAATGAACCTAACGGGCAATGATCAAGTGATTTCTCTCCTGCCATCCATCTCTTCCTTCTGACAAACAGAGGCTAGGGATAACATTCCTTACCCATCCTGGCTAATAGCCATTAATGGACTTAACCTCCATGAATTTATCCAGTTCTCTTTTAAACCCTGTTATATCCCTAGTCTTCACAACCTCCTCAGGCAAGAAGTTCCATAGATTGACTGTGCTATGTGTGAAGAAGAACTTCCTTTTATTTGTTTTAAACCTGTTGCCCATTAATTTCATTTGGTGGCCCCTAGTTCTTATGGGAACAAGTAAATAACTCTTCCTTATTCACTTTCTCCACAGCACTCATGATTTTATATACTCTATCATATCCCCCCTTAGTCTCCTCTTTTCCAAGCTGAAAAGTCCTAGCCTCTAATTTCTCCTCATATGGGACCCGTTCCAAACCCCTAATCATTTTAGTTGCCCTTCTCTGAACCTTTTCTAATGCCAGTATCTCTTTTTTGAGATGAGGACACCACATCTGTATGCAATATTCAAGATGTAGGCATACCATGGATTTATATAAGGGCAATAAGATATTCTCCGTGGCCTGCTCAACCAAGCATTGTGAGTTCAATCCTTGAGGGAGCCACTTAGGCATCTGGGGCAAAATCAATAGTTGGTCCTGCTAGTGAAGGCAGGGGACTGGACTCAATGACCTCTCAGGATCCCTTCCAGCTCTATGAGATAGGTATATCTCCATATATTGGAGGGAGGGATAGCTCAGTGGTTTGAACACTGGCCTGCTAAACCCAGGAGTGTGAGTTCAATCCTTCAGGGGGCCATTATAGGGATTTAGGGCAAAAATCTGTCTGGGGATTGGTCCTGCTTTGAGCAGCTGGTTGGTCTAGATGACATCCTGAGGTCCTTTCCAACCCTGATATTCTCTATCCCTTTTTTAATGATTCCTAACATCCTGTTTGCTTTTTCGACTGCCGCTGCATGGATGTCTTCAGAGAACTATCCATGATGACTCCAAGATCTTTCTTGATTAGTTGTAGCTAAACTATATTGTACATACAGTTGGCGTTATTTTTCCCGATGTGTATTACTTTACATTTATCCACATTAAATTTCATTTGCCATTTTGTTGCCCAATCACTTAGTTTTGTGAGAACTTTTTGAAGTTCTTCAGTCTGCTTTGGTATTAACTATCTTGAGCGGTTGAGTATTTTCTGCAGAATTTGCCACCTCACTGTTTACCCCTTTCTCCAGATCATTTATGAATAAGTTGAATAGGACTGGTTCTAGGACTGACCATTGGGGAACACCACTAGTTAACCCTCTCCTTTCTGAAAATTTACCATTTATTCCTATCCTTTGTTCCCTGTCGTTTAACCAGTTCTCAATCCATGAAAGGATCTTCCCTCTTATCCCATGACAACTTACTTTACGTAAGAGCCTTTGGGACCTTGTCAAAAGCTTTCTGGAAATCTAAGTACACTATGCCCATTGGATCCCCCTTATCCACATGTTTGTTGACCCCTTCAAAGAACTCTAATAGATTAGTAAGACATGATTTCCCTTTACAGAAACCATGTTGAACATAAAATGTTGGGCAAAAGCCTTCTATGTGTTTGACAATTTTATTCTTTACTATTATTTCAACTAATTTGCCTGATACTGATGTTAGAGTTATCGGTCTGTAATTGCCGAGATCACCTCCAGAGCCCTTTTTAAACAGTGATGTTATATTAGCTATCTTCCAATCATTGGGTACAGAAGCTGATTTAAAGGACAGGTTATAAACCATAGTTAATAGTTCCACAATTTCATATTTGAGTTCTTTCAGAACTCTTAGGTGAATGCCATCTGGTCCCAGGGACTTGTTACTGTTAAGTTTATCAATTAATTCCAAAGCCTCCTCCAATGACATTTCAGTTTGTGACAATTCCTCAGATTTGTCACCTACTAGACTTTCACAACAACAAAGAAGATCATTCAACTAATAAAATGTGTGTGTGTGTGTGTTTAATTTTTATTTTACCTCTAATTCAAGTTAGCCTCAAGCTATCAGCCATAAGTTAGGGTATTACCCTCATTTGTCTTCCTCTGATAGAAGTATAATTGCATTTCCATGGAGGAACTTTTTCAAATATTCTTCTGTTTTCCAATATAGTATAACCGTGATATGAAACTATCATCTAAACAGGGTTGTCTCCCCCAAATCTATTCATATTCAAGACAGATCTCTGAGTTTGTGGTTTAAACCTGTTATAGATCTGAATCTGAAGACCTGGAAATTAAAAAAAATACAAATTTGGATCCAATTTGCATTCTGTCTGTTTGAATCTAACTGTTGCTCCTTCTTCCACAAGTAGATGAGCAGGAGGGAAGGCACAGGCGAGGTACTGGGAGTGCAAGGAATCTTTGCTTTCTCCTTGTACATCTGACTTATGGGCCAGACATAACTATAGTCTTTGAACTCTAAGCACACAGTTATTGCTCCCTGCAAGGGCACCAGTATATACACCTTTCCTATCCTCAAATGGTGTTGGAAAAAGGCTGAGCCTTGATCCCTTCTGGATCTGGAGAGTACATGCAGCATCTTCTTATGAGGTGGTACCAATGGCACACAGACGGATTGTGCCTTTCTGGGAGGCACTGTACATCCCTGAGGCACAGTGTTTCCTGGAGCTCTTGATGTGGTGACCCAGTTCCAACCCCCCTCCCCAATTAACCCTGCCACACATACACACTTCAGGGCTGTGTCTGAATGGCATCCACAGGCATAGGAAGCTTGGATCTGGATCCAGAATTCAGATACAGAGGTTGTGGTTCGGCCATAATTTGATATTTGATGGAGAAAGAAACCTCTCTGTCTTACTTGCGATATAACAAACAGATAGAGCAGAACTTCACTGATCTGCAAACCCAGTCATTTTAACCAAAAATCTAGTTGTCTCATCTGCCTTCTTAGCAAAGATTTAACAGCAGGGATAGCACTGCAGCAAGATCTATTACTAATATTTCACTACAAAATATATTGCTGTACATTTGCTGGTAGAATATATTATGAAGTATCATAAATAATTAAAAATTAATCATACTTGTCAAAATAAATGAATACTTTCTGTGATGCAGTATTCTTGAATATTTTATGGCATTTATTTTCTTATTCTTCATGAATTACAAAATATGTGGTAGCCCACAATGGGTTACCTAGTCACTAACATGCATATGGGCCTGATCCTGAGCCCAGCAAAGTTAGTGCAAGTCTTTATCATTGTCTTCACTGGACTTTGAATCAGGCTCTTACTGAAATTTAAATATAATAAGGCTCTGAACCTGCAAAGACTTACACATAAGCTTTAAGAATGTGAACATCCCATTGGCTTCAATGGAGCTAGTTGCTTGGGAGAAATTAAGCATATATATAACTCTTTGCAGGATCAGGGCCTAAGCTTGTAGATTCACAAGTGATTTTGTTGTCTTGGACATGGCTGATTGATCCACTAACTGGGGGGAGAGGACTTTTAGTGAAAAGCTTGCTGTATAACTGTAAATACAAAGCAATGCACCACTGTTATTCACTAATACATACACTGAAAGGTGCCTCATTTACAAATATCCACTAGTTTTCTGTAGCAAGAGTGTATCATTTAGGTGGTTTTAATAATAATTAATGTCACTTAAAAATTACTAGCACCTTTCTTCTGTGAATCTCAACATGTTTTAAAAATGTATATAAATGCTATTACCTCCATTTCTCAAAAGGGAATACTAGGGTTGCAAGAAGTTTGCCCATATTCATACACTGAGTCTAAGTCACAGCCGGGAATATTGCTTCTCAGTGTTAAATATTATCAGTGAATTTCTACTAATCTTTATACATAAAGGGAGGATAATGGAAGCAGGCTTGGGTATTTGTCTTGATTAACAGGAAATTCACTTGACATGACTTGATAGTCAAGTGACAAGGATGAGTTAAAATGACTCAAAATCGGGTTATGCTATCTGCTTATTTACTTCTGTTCATTACAGTTCATGAATGGAGATGAAATGGGACTCGCATAATAGGAAGTATGCTGTGCAGGAAACAAACAGTGGGGGTTGGAATTACTGTGCTTATTTATTTCAGATTGAAACAGACCACACAAAATGTCTCTGTGCCAAGCAGCTATAATTAAAGTGATGTAAAATAAGAAAGCTATGAGTGCAGAATTTTCAAATCCATCTTCATATGCAAAAGAAGTTACAGTCATTTGGGAACTGCAAGGCTTTTCAGGAGATTCTGCAAGGGCTTGAGTCACCACAAAATGAATTATTGACTACTCTCAATTTGTCTATTTGTTTAAAACCTCCAAACAAATCCAAGTCTGACTCCATCAACTGCACAGGCTCCTACTCTAGTCCCCTCCCCATGTCAGCTGAATGACTTCATTACCCCTCTAGCACGGGTTGGACTTTAAACCTCAGTCCAAAAGTGAAACATTTACACCAGCATGAAAACAAATCCTTCAATGACCAATTACTAATTATTCAAAGCTTAATGATCACAGAAGCAGGATCCAGAACACATTCATAGATAGAGAATTTACTCCCTTGAAAACTACATTGACGACACAAGGGCCAGTATTTCACCCAAGGGTGAAACTCCCATTGACTTCTATGGGTATGTCTACATTGCAATTAGACGCCTGTGGCTGGCATGCACCAGCTGGCTTGGGCTTCCGGGGCTTGAGCTAAGGAGCTGCTCAACTGTGGAATAGACTGTGGAGCTCGGGCTGCAGCCCAAGTTCTGGAAACCTCCCATCTCACAGAGTCCTAAAGCCCAGGCTGCAGCCCAAGCCCGCAATTAAGCAGACCATTAGCCCAAGTCAGCCGGCACTGGCCAGCCATGAATTTGTAATTGCAGTGTAGACATACCCTAAAATGTCCAGGATTTCACCCACTGAGTTTAAACTCTTTTTACATGGCTTCAAGGCCCTCTCTATATCTTGGACTTCTTATCCTATTGGATTCCTTCATTCTCTCGCTACTCCACCAACTATTCCATTCTCACCACACCTTCCATTTCTGTCTCCATGCCTTCCTCCCCACCACCCTTTTGGTGTGGAACCTCCTTTCAAAGCAGTTCACCAAGCAACCACTCTTCTCAATCTAATCCTTCTTAAAGTCCCATTCAGCCAGAATTTCCATAAGATGTGAAAGGAGAAGACAAATATTTAACATCTTCATCTAAAGCATCCCATTTCTGGTTTACCCAATGCATCCTGCTTTCTGGGCATCTCTCTCTAATGCAGGGACTTTATTTTGTGCATTGCGCTTAGCTAGGCTACTTAAATTGCTTTCATTACTACTATTCTTCTTTTTCTTCTCCCCCCTTCCTTCCTATTGTTTCTTACAATCCAATTTAAGATAAAATGCAATGAACATAAGCGTCATCATCCTGTGTCTTTGTACAGTGTCTAGCACAATGGGGTACTGATCCTGACATTTCTTTCGTCAGTCCAGTCTTTCCACCGATCCATGATAAATCTCTTAAATCAATGCGATAACTCAACATGAGTAAGGTTGAAGGAACAGGCACTAAAAGCTAATGCATAAAGAATACTTTTCGGAAAGCACATGGGAAAGCATAGTACATGGTGAAGATAGAAGAAATAAAGATGTCTTTCTGAGACTAATACAGAGGGACATTGCAGAGGAACCTTTCCCCAATGTTTGTTTGGATGTATCCCTACTTTCCTCTCCCATTTGTGGTTCCAGCCACTTAAATGACACCCTGACTTTTAGCAGGGGCAGTTTTCAAGCAAGTACCCACTACAGGTAGAAGGGGGTGGGATTTTCTGCTACTTTTTCAGGATTAAGGCGGCAAAGTGCAGCTTGCTGATCCTTTTGTCATTTATAATCTGAATAAAATATGCTGCTGTCGTCAGGTTTGATTAAAAGCAGATTTAAAAAATACCCAAGAAGGTCAAAGAAGCCATCTTTGATTCAAAAGAGCGAGAAAAGAAAACTTACACACTTTTTACTTTTCCTACTTCTAGATCTCTTTATTTAAATATACATCGCTTTATTGATGATAATATCAAATGCTTAGTATTTATTTTCTTTCTAAATAGCTTTGATGGAAAAATCTTAAATCCTGACCAGAAAATTGTTTGCACTGGCTTCCAAGACAGACATCTGTTTCTAGTGTTTAGCAATGGACAATAATGCAGAACACATGGATTTTATTCTCTGCTCTTCCACTGACTCACAGAATTACTTTGAGCACGTCAAACTCCATGCACCTCAGTATACGCAGAGTGATGTGAAGCAGAATTCATCCTTTCTCCCCCACCCCCACCAATAACTTCAGAGGAAAGGTGCTATAGATGTATAAAATATTATTATTCAACTCCAAGTGCAATGTCCAGAGTCCATTTCTGGTTCAGATTTTTACAATCCCAAAGCTGATTTCAATCCAGTCTTATTTTGCTTCCTATAGACAGAGCAATTTCCTTAAGTTCACTTGTTGCTTGTCACAGAGAAAGGAACAGAATTGCCCCAAACATTGTATAGGGTGTGGTATCTACAAGCACACCACCATTATTTTAAGGAGACTAAATACACTTGCTCATCCTACCTCTTGGTGAATCCTCAGAGTGATCTCTCTCTGGTCCATCCAAAAGGTTTAGCTCCTCTGCACTCACTCTGTGCCAGGTCCTGTTGTGGTTTTCTTTGTCCTTCAGTGGAGGAGAATATTCCAGCTCACAAGGCAATTCAAAATTGCAGTCAAACACTGTTAGAGGAAAACAGACATATAGGATTAATAAAATCCAACTTCTCCCCTCCTAATCAGTCATATTTCTTATATGAGTTAGGACTTATTTTTATTCATGTTTCTCCTTGCATTTTACTCCCTTTCCAAGTAAAAAGGGACACAGGAAAGTTCAGATCAGATCAAATGATAGACAGGAGAGGAGTTCAGAATAAACCAAACTCTAAAGGTGCCTTGTGGGGTGAACGGAGCAGCAGCAAACCAAGAGGAAGAGCCAGAGGCCACCACATCTCTTAGGGGGGAAGAGGGCCAGCAAAGATTTTCAGGCAGGAAAAAAATTATCTAGAGTGGGGTAGTCAACATACTGACTGCAGGCCAAATCCAGACCACCCGACGCTTCTGAAGAGACCTCAAAATTATTTACTTATTATAGTTATTTTTCATTATTTGCTCTGGAGTCTGGACCTTGACTATACCTTGACCAACAAATTTGGACTTTGACAAAAAATAATTGACTACCCCTGATTAGAGAAAGATGATTAGATATCTTAGAGAAAATTGGATATAGAGCTTTTCTATTATAGGATGTCAGTTCAAATTCCACTCAAGTCCATAGAAACTCATTACAATCTGAAGACTGTTCAGTGGTCTATGAATTGCGGGTCTCAGACCAGCTCCTAGAGGACAGGGGTTCTGCAACACACCAACTGTGAGCACAACTGGTATATTGTATGGCAATCTCAACAGAGAGACCTGTGATTAAATGGCTCATGGGTGACTGAAGTGATCTTTCACTCACAAAAGTGAGGCACATTAATGCAGCAGTGGAAGCTTGATTTGTTGCTGAGTGTCCTGTGGACAGTGGGACTTCAACCACCAAAGCTTGGTACCTATACCTTTCACCAGCACCGAGTTCTCTTTCAGGAATAGACTTTTCTAAAGAAGCTTAAAACTGTTGGTGCAATTAAGATTCCCTTCTCAGAATACAGTATTTTCACCATCACATTATGGAGTCAGTGCCGGGTTTAAAATGGCTCCAGTGGCTTCCTGGAGCTGGGCCCATGCTGAGAAGGGGCTCCGGCCTGCTCTGCTTGCACAGCACCCCGAAACCCCGCTGGCTCCCCCCACCCACCACCTGCTACTCTTGGCCTGCCTACCGGCTGGCCGACAACTCCTCTCCACTCCCTTTCCCCACCCCCTGCTCCTCTCAGCCCCCTGGCCAGACCCTAGTGCACCTCTGGCTCTGGGCAGACTCTGCTTCCCACCACCTGTGGGGCCCCACCTGTCTCCTCAGAGCTGAGCTGCTTGGGTCTGGTGCAGAAGCCTGGCCAGTCTCAGCCAGGTAGAGAGAGAGAGAGAGAGAGAGAGAGTGAGAGTGAGAGTGTGTGTGAGAGAGGGGTGGGGCCCAGGTGTGAGGGGCTGGAGTGATTCCCAGCCTTGGGACCAGCCCTGGCTGCACTACCAGCTCAGCCCAACAGACACAGTCGCTTCCCAACAAGGCTGGTGAGTGTGGCCTGGTGGCAGAGCTTGGGGGAGTGGGTCTCTGAGGAGTGTGTGTGTGGGAGGGGGGGTTGGGCTGTGAAGGGGCAGGGAGGATCTGTTTGTGTTGGGGCACTAGGGAGTGGAGGTTCTGTGGGGGGTGTTGGGCATTGTGGTGGGGCTGTGGGCAGGGGTGGCGTTGTGCAGAGTGTTGTGCATTTGTGGGTATGTGCGGGGGGCCTCTGGCCATAGGGAGTTGGCGGGTGTTGGATGGGGGGGCTTTGTGGTGTGGCCCACCCCCGAGGGGAAGGGGCATTCTGGCAGCACAGAGCTGGGTAGGCCACTTTGCGTCTGGCAACTGCCGGTTTGTAAATAGTGCTCTCGCATTGGGCGGAGCAGGGCTGCCCTGCCATTCCATGTCCCATTGCCTCTGGCTGGCCCCTTGCTCCGGGGACTGACCTCCCCATGCCCTGCTCTATTGCCTCCTTGGGGGCCAACAAATATGTTTGGCACTGGGCCCACAAAAGGTTAATCCGGCCCTGGGAGTAAAGTTGTCCAAGACAACATACAGTAATGTGTTAAATTCATCTCCAGCTACTACATTCAATGATTTTTCCTTCTTTATTTTTTGAAAGCCCCTACCTAGTATGTTGACTTCCCCAGCCTTGGTCTGCAGTTTATAGTCCACAGATTTTGGATGAGACTTGTGTTTCTAAATAACTCAGGGCCAGATTTGTATGTGCCTAAAGATAGACACAGGCACCTAATGGGATTTTCCAAGCATCTAGGCACTTATCTGCATGTTTAGGTGCCTAAATATCTTTAAAAACTGGCCCTTAGGTATTTTTGAAAAGCCTACTCTTAAGACCCTTTTGGAGGAAAATGCTATTCTCTGGAGATTTTCTTTAGTATCCATTCTCATGCCACTATTGTGAGACTAAAATAAATCATTTAAATGGACATTAGTCAAACTAAGATTTTTTTTTAAATTTCAATTACGTTCTCTATTAAGCACCTCATTTCTTCCCAGACTGCATATATTTATGCAGTTCAGACAATTCTCCTGCAGATATTAACTTTAGAATTAAAAGATGTTACACTATTGCCTTTTCTCTATACTTTCAGATAATTCACCTCTTTAATGAGGTAATGAAATCAGCAAGGTCTAGTGTTTATTTTTTGGTTTTTTTACATTCTACTTTCTAATCATGTATTTTGTCAATTCCTTTGTCACACTACAGAGATAATAAATGTAACGAGTCGATGGACATGCACAACACACAGTAGCAGCGAGGATAGAACTCAAGTCTTTCTATTGCAAATGTGTTGGCTCTCTCTCTCAAATTAGAGGATAACATTTTAGCAATATAAAGGTTATGATTAAGGTTACAATTTAGTCACAGAGGTTGTGCAAGTCTTGGAATCCGTGACTTCCAGTGACCTCCGTGACTTCAGCCTGCGGTGGTTGGGATCTGCAGGGTGTCCTGCCCACCACCTATGGGGGCAGGGAGCTGCGGGATATCCGCACCATCTCTGGCAGCCTCTGGAGCGCCAAGCTGCTGCAGGGTACTCCCGAGCTCCCATCCGCCACGGGTGGCGGAAGCCCCTGGAACTGCCAGTGGTGGGGCAGCTCCTAGCCCCTGCACAGCTGCTGACTTCAGACAGTGTGGGGACCTGCAGATCCCCATTTTGTCATGGATATTGTTAGTAAAAGTCACGGACAGGTCATCGCTTCTGTTAATTTTTCTTTTTACCCAGGACCTGTCCGTGACTTTTACTAAAAATATCTATGACAAAATCTTAGCCTTAGTTATGATAGTAGAGCAGATTTGATTCCACCCAGCAGGAGATGCTGTTGCACATACATGCTACCTAGTTTTTACAACACTGCCACTAAACTTTCTTAATTTCCTGACATTGTTTTCCATTCTTCAGGATTTACTAAAAATCTATAAAGTGCAAGAGTCTCTTCAGTTTTGTGCCAGCACACAAAAAGACATGAGAAGAGCCAAACAGCTCTGATTTAATATTAGCCCTGCCTATGCCAACACAAATGAAAGGAGAGAGATTTAAAAGCATGTGACTTTTTTAGTGAGTTGGTTCTGAACTCTTGTCCTTTTCCATCAATCTAAACTATTTATCATTACTAATATTTGCATATGCCCCACCACCATAGTTTCTGGGAGCACCATATTTATTTGGAATACAATATACATTTGTAATTTGTACTATGGCATCTCCAAAAGCCCCAATCATAATCAAGGTCCCCTTGTGCGAAGTGCTGTACAAAAACATTGCAAGATTCCTGTTCTTTAGCATTTACAGTTTAAGACTCCAATCATAAAAGGCACATACATGAGTATTAACTGTACACATAACTAGTCCATTGAACTTTAATGGGATTTCTCACATGTGTGAAGTTACCCTCCTGTCTAAATGCTCCCAGGCTCAGTGCCTAATTTGAGACAAAATGCAAAGTATAAGCACAGGAAACAATAGGTGGAAGGAGGACATGGATGACACTATTACATTATTATTACTGTTACAACACCACACAACAAAAACACTAACTCAGGAACTATCCTTGAAACAAAGCCCATTGCCAACTCTGTCCACATATCTAGTCAAGGGACAGCATCATAAGAACCTAATCACGTGAGCCACACTATCAGAGGCTCATTCACCTGCACAATTCGTTTCTTCCACAACATCTACCAATGTGGTATATGCCATCATGTGCCAGCAATGCCCCTCTGCCATGTACACTGGCCAAACCGGACAGTCTCTATGCAAAAGGATAAATGGACACAAATCAGATGTCAAGAATTATAACATTCAAAAACCAGTTTGAGAACACTTCAACCTCCCTGGTCACTCAACTACAGACCTAAAAGTCGCAATATTACAACAAAAAAACTTCAGAAACAAATTCCAATGAGAGACTGCTGAATTGGAATTAATTTGCAAATTAGACACCATTAAATTAGGCTTGAATAAAGACTGGGAGTGGATGGGTCATTACACAAAGTAAAACTATTTCCCCATGTTTATTTTCCCCCCCTACGGTTCCTCACACCTTCTTGTCAACTGCTGGAAATGAGTCATTTTGATTACCACTACAAAAAGTTCTCTCTCTCACCTGCTGGTAATAGCTCATCTTAACTGATCACTCTTGTTATAATGTGTATGGTAAAACCCACTGTTTCATGTTCTCTCTCTGTGTGTGTATTACATATTTTCCACTGCATGCATTCAGTGAAGTGGGTTTTGGCCCACAAAAGCTTATGCTCAAATAAATTTGTTAGTCTCTAAGGTGCCACAAGTAGTCTGTATCTGCAAAAAGAACAGGAGTAACACGGCTGCTACTCTGAAAACTATTACATATGTATTTCATGTGTCTTGCACATTTTGTATAATATCATCATCTGCCTTTTCCTATTCCCCACTTCCCAGCATTTACATTATAAATCTCCCTTTATAAGCATGCATATCTTGGCCAACAAGTGTAAAGAGCTGACCGATGACTGAAACTCATCATGAAATGAAAAAAACTTTGGCTTTCTAATGTTAGAAGGTCAAAACTGACCCCCTTGGGTGGCCCAGGCCAGGAAGGATACATGGAAAGGACAGCCACTAAATTAACTGGTCCATGCCCCTTCACTCATCTTCTCTTTCACACTATCAAGACATTACCACCTGCCTCCATTGTGCTAGTGATGCCACCCTTCAGCTCTCATTTGTTACAATTTTCAAACAAGAAACTTGGTGGTTTTTCTCATGCCACCCGTCAAGCACAGAAGCGGCTCCCTGTAAATATCCGCAAAGCCATCTCATTGTCCTTTTTCAAACCCTACCCTACTGGGATGCCGGAGCGGCGCGAGTGTTTTTCGCGCCCTATGCGCAGGCACGCCTGTGGGAGGTCCACCGGAGCTTGTCTGCTGCCCTTCCAAATACTGGCGCCCCAAGCGACCGCCTAAGTTGCCTAAATGGAACCGCCAGTCCTGGTGGGATGCCTAGAGAAACTTGACAGAAGCTAGGCTGCTGGTCTGCTGAGACCTCTGCTTATGCTGTTCAGTTTTATCTCATTGTTTCCTTTTGCTCCCCATCTGTCTGTAACCACCTGTTGCCTTCTGTTTTATAGTTAGACTGTAAGTGCCTCAGGACAGAAACTGCCTTTGTTTTGTGTTTGTAAAGCACCTAGTACAGGGAAACCCTGGTCTATGACTAGGGGTATCAAGCACTCCAGTAATACAACTCAACAATAAAAAAATATCTCCTCACTAGTGTGCCCCCTCATGGCAATTAAAGCTGCCTGTCTGCAATGGGAACCCACAGGAAGGGCTCGGGATGACAAGGACACCTGTCTTCCCTTGTGTTGAATCCCATGGGGTGCAGGGAGGTGTGTAACATATACCTCCTTGGATCAGCCTGGCTGAATGCAGCTCAGAATAACATTTAAAATAGATCGTTTTGCACAGGAAGATGCAGTATTTGACTCATATACATCTTTAAAAAAGTGTCTAATTTGATTAAGCATTCATATCTATTTAGGGAACTGGTACATGCATTATCATGATAGTATCCAACCATTTCACAAGCTTTAATGAATTTATTCTCACAACACCCTTGTGCCCTAGAGAAGTACTAACTTTTCTGCAGGTTAAGAAATGAGAGTCATGGGGGTTAAGTGATTTGCTTAAGGTCACAAAGGAAGACAGTGGTATTGAAATTAAAACGAAGGGTATTGAGGAAATTGAAAACAAATCTCCCAAGTCCCAGGCCTAGTCACAACCTAATCACAGGACCATTCTTCCTCTCAAGCAAAGTTAATGATCAGTCCACAATGTAGAGTAAATGATTTTCATATATACTATACGTAAGCTCATTTACAAGCGGTTCTTGAGTTGTAAGGAACCTTCTTTGGTAGCTGCTGCAGGACTATACCACATATACAAGCATAGAATCCGTTCTTTCCACAAATTGCTTCCTTCCACAAACACAAATTACTGGTCAATTTTTAATGCACCCACACAGGTCTTTCACCTCCCTTTTCTAAACTTTGTCTTATGTTTAAATCCTACACAATGCTCTGTGTGCGATTAGCAGTGTAGGAAAAGAACTTATTGCTTTTGAAGTTTATTTGATTAAATAAGCCATCATTTCCATTTTTCAAACCAACACACACTGTAGGAGAAGTAATTAAATTTAGTAGAACCTACAGAGATTTTTTTCCAAGCTCCCCTTCCACCTTCTCCCCCAGCCACTCCCCAAAGAAGACTAGAAGGTGACAATTGTGCATACTCAGTTTTTTTGCAATGAGATTTTCACAAAGATTTATCCATAGGTATGTGTTTATGCAGTAGCTATATGAACACTATGGATCATAAATGCTGTAAAGGAGATGCTAAGTCCAGTAAATCACAAAGCCACTTTTAAAATATAGCATAGAAGTTGAAGGTTCACTACATCTTCCAGTTTCTTGAATGCCCAGACAGTTTATAATAAATCTGTTACATCATTATAATTTTAAATGGAAAATAAATTAACCTTGGTTGCTTACAATCAAATAAAGGTAAACATCCACCTGTTTAAGATTTTGGTTGTAGCCATCAATGTGTGTATCACAACTTGCTGGCTATATAACGAAATGCCAGCTTACCAAATCTGGCTAAGAAAGATAAAGCAAGTCACCACCTGATTGAGAAGGTAGGAAATTGTAATTGAGACGTGATGTTAAGACCTTGGGTATATGTTTTATATTTGAACAGTACCTAGCAAATGGGGCTCTGGTCCATGACTGGGGCTCCTAGGTGCTATGATAATACAAAAAAATACATAGCAGATAGATGTCTTCTGTCCATCTCAAAAGTTAATGTGAAAATGCCAAAGCAGCTTTGTTACTGTGTGTCATGCTGCAGCATCATAAGTTACTAAAAAGTCCAGTTCTTGCATGGCAGTCCTTGTCACAGATGGTGCAACCATAACCCACATGGCCAGAAGATGAATCTGGTGCACTACTGCTGCTAGGACACCTGATGTAATTTCCTCTTTGTTCAACCACCTATCTTCAGCCTCTGACTCTTTCCAGCCCTTGTATAGCACAGCCCTCCAGCACCATCCTCCAGTGTAGCCTGTTGCTAGCTGACTCTTTGGAGCTTGTAATGTTGATGCTGGAAGTTTTCAAATCCCTCTTGCAAACGCCTTTGAACCTGAGCCTACAACAGCCCAGTGGCCTTAGAGCAGCCACATATTCTCATGCAGTAGGTCCTTTAAAATGAGTCCATCATCTATCCAGTACAGATAACTAAACCAATGAAGATATCTGTGTTTAAGAACAGTAATTAGGGTTGGCAATTTTGCTGTCTCAAATACTATGGTATCAGGAACTTCGGTTTCTTACTTGATATTTAAAATATGAAGACGACAGTGGGTGTGAAAGGCATTTAGCCTTCTCTCATGCCTACTGTACAGCAGTGTGCTCAGGAACATACTGAAGTGTTCTCAGGACACACGTATAGTAAACTCATATTTTCGTGTTTAATGCCAATTTCGTTATCTCACATGTGCTTGGTCAAATGACTGAATGTGGTGGCTGCCTTCCTTAAATAAGCATAAGCTTTTCACCTAAAGATAGGTTAACCAATATAGTTGATTCAAAACAGAACTTGTGCATAACTTGTAGCACACTGCCAACTATTAAAACTTCTGGTACAGTCAACATATGTTTGGTATAATCATTGTCTTCTTTAGATTGGTAGTTTGTAATGAAACTGGACTAACTAACACAAAATTATTGCTAAGCTTCTGGAGCTCCTCTTAACTATGTATGATGGACAGAAATAAATAAATATAATTAGAGATTTGCACTGGTATAACTATATCTATGTTAGTTATGTTGGTGTAAGTTTTCCAATATGAATGACAATTACCTCCATTTTAGTTATGCTGGTGAAAGTTTTCAATAATACAAAAAAAGCCTAGTAAAAACAAAATATAAACCAAATCTCAAGAAGAACACCTTAATAGTGAGATCTACTGGAAAATATCCTTCAGTATGACAGCTCACCTTCCTTCACTATCCAGTACACACACACACACACACACACACTTGTTATGAGGCAGCTGGTATAAGGGAAACCAGAGTTGACTCTTTGGAAAAAGCAAGGAATGTATTTATATAAATAAGTTTGTATGTTCTAACTCCCCCCCAAGAAAGGTTTTTTTTCCATCTCCTCTCTTTCTGACTTTCAGGATCATAGCCCCCCCTTGGCCCACCATGTTTTGAAATGGTATTATCAATGATTGATTTATTCCTTCTCTGACTAAGTGTGAATCCCACCTACACTCAGCCCTATGCTTATGCACAAACATATCAACTGGGTATTTAACTAGCTGTCCCGTATGCCATATTTTCAGATATAGGCATCTAAATCAAAAATCTTGCCTATGCTGACAAAAATTTGACTAATTCATGTCCAACACCCAACAGCGTGGCTCTACCAGTTGTAGCAATGGCAGAAGCCAGAGAGCGAACAGGGATCAAATATTCTTACCACGGTAGGTTTCTTTTTAAATAAATACTGTATTGACATTTATTCATTGGGGAAGAGAGATCATTTAAATTGTATAGTGCAGAAACGCTCTGCTGAGTGAGACCTGGGACCTCCATTAACACCCACTAACATCTATATACTCAGTATTTAAGGCCTATAAAGCTTTTAATTCATGACAAGGAAGTGAACAATTAAGTTTTCATTTAATAATCTCAGAGAAAAAGCAAGTTCCTAAAGCTTTCCCAGTTCTTTTTAGGTATAGATGGCATGGGACAGACAGTTTTAGGAGTCTGGGGGCCTCCTATAAGGTTAGTCTTGAATCCCATTTTAACCCTATCTACACCAGAAGAATAATCACCCAATGATTCTTCAGTCATGCTGTCACAGTGCAGGGAAATGTCAGGTTAAGACAGTGGTGGGTGACAATGGGCTGTGTAGTGGGGCTAGGGTGAAAGAACTCACATGGTTACTGCCCATTTGCTGGTAAAATGCTAGGCTTCCTTCTCCATGGCTGTCAATTTGACAGCTTGTAGGAGCACTAGATTTAAATTAACTCCATATCTTCCAGGAAAAAGCAGCATTGGTTGTAGGACAGTCCCAGGGAAATTAGGTCTGTCCCACTAATATGTTGGCTGGAGGAGTTTGCCATCCATCCCAAAGTCCCATCTTCACATCCCTGGGAGGCTTGTATTGCAAATGTCTTGCAAAAGTTAGCATTGTCTTGGAGTATGTCTGCACTGCAATTAAAAAAGGGTAGCTGGCCCGTGCCAGCTGACTTAGGCTCATGGGGCTGTTAAATGGCAGTGTAGGTACTCCAGCTTGGCCTGGAGCCCAGGATCCAAACCCTGCGACTAGGAGGGTCTCAGAACTTGGGCTGCAGCCTGAGCCCAAAGGTCTACACAGCAATTAGTCTCCTAGCTTGAGCCCCACATGGCTGAGTCAGCTAGAATGGGCCAGCTGTAGGTGTCTAACTGCAGGGTAGACATACTCTTAGAGTCATGGGAAGGCCATCCCATAAATGAAAGATACTCAAAAAACAGAGTTAAAGTGAGCCTTTCTAACTCTCTTCTCTTTCCTAGCCTGCAGCACCATAGCTGTGTGGCTGCAATAATCGCTAGTGTAGACATAACCACAGTCACAGGTGGGGCCCTACTCTCCATAAAGGGACAGCTATCCTGTGACATCATCCACCCTCCCAATCCCCCTTGCCATTTTTAAAATGGGAGAAACACTTATCCCCTACATCAATGATTTGCACACACTCTGAACATGTTAAGTGCTAGATCTAAAATACCATATGACCTTAGAATAATAAAATCCATGTGTTCTACAAAGAAACTGTAAACTACTGGCAATAAAATTCAGAAGTTCTGACTTGAAGCCTGTGCACTAATCACTAGGACATGTTGCCTCTATCTTTGGAGAAATACAGATAGAGAACTCAACTCTGCCAAAAGCCTTTAAATTAATCCAGCAGTGGCAAATAACATCTGAGTGCCCACTTCTTAGATTAAACAACACAGCCACTCATTTGTCTGTTACACGGATCTCTAAACTGACAACAGTCACTTTGTGTCTTCCTTATTCCTTTATGTGCATTGGAGACACAGTTACCAAAATCTGTGACAGCTGCTTTGTTCATTCAAAATCAGGCTACAAAGAAAAGGAACCAGGACTCCTTCATCAATCAGTTATAAGCACAGTCTGTCAAGACATCTCATGGGGGAATGAAACAGCCAACACAGATCTCATTTCTGTTCCTCCAAGAAATTGACATATTAGGTGGGTCCAGCTATAGTGCATGTGCCCAGAGATGGAAATATTTGTCCCCCAAATCTCTTATGCACACAAGACAAACATCTCTATGAAAGGGAATTTCTAATGCACGTTCTGTACAAATATCTAAAGAACTGATTCTAAAGAGGATTGTTAGAAAACTCATATTCCAGTTGACTCAACGTAGCAGTAGGATGTGAACTGTCATATTTTGACAAGCCTTAAAAGGGGATTCATTGCCTATATATATAGTCACTGCACTTATACTAAATCTTGTTTTCATATTTTATATATATATAAAATTAGGGTGGTCTCTAGGGAAAATAAATACCAGAAGAAGAAAAAGGTAATTTGTTATCTTACTGTTTAGTATTTCATACTTGTATCAGTCATTGCATATTGCCATTGGAATATAGTCTGCAGGTGAAGGAGAAAAAAGGAACAAGGAGATCAAGATTGTTTTCCTGGATTTTGGTCCCCCTATCCCAAGCAAAAGGAACATCTAATCCCTGTTTGTGACCGAAGAGCCTCTTAATGACAACTGGCAAGAGGGTGCAGAGGGGTTACCAGAATCACCCAATTCTGGTATATACAAAAAGGGTCTCAACCAAGCTTAGTTGAAAACACTGAAGAGAATGCTGAGTAAGATAAACTTCTTTAGATAAGAGTAACCTGTTAGTTAAGTTTGGTCTCTAGAAAGCATATTTGATTTTGTTCTATATGTAATATTTGTTTCCAATATTCTTCCTCTCCATCACTTGAATCTATTCTTTAATAATAGATGTATTTATAGTGAAAACAAGATTTAGTATAAGTGCAGTGGTATTAAGCAAAGTGCTGGTTCTGAGTTGAATCTTACAAGCTGCTTTGTACCTTTAGGAACAGCAGATCTGGTAATACTGAGTGTTCAGTGGATAAAGAGCTGGACACTGCACGGAGTTCTCTGAGTATTTTCATTTGGTGTGTGCCCATTGCCATCTGTACAGAGAGAGCAAGGTCTGCAAGGGCTTGGAAGACAGCGCTTGTGCCGCCAGAGGCTAGTGGTTTCAGGGAGCTGATCACAGCAGGCTCAGACAAGCTTGCTGCACGTTAGGGACAGGTGGTAGTGAGGTGGCAGCCAACCTGCATACCCCTGGGGAGCGTAATATGCTACACGACATATGCTTAGGAATGCTTGCTGACCCCATATTTTTCAGTCCCTGCCATGTGGGAGGGAGAGAGAGCATCTTGACAAGGAGAAAGAATAAAGGAAAGCCTAAAAATATAGATGCTTAAAATTTCTTCCTGTCCCTTAAACCAGTGCTTCTCAAGCTATCTGATGTGGGGGACTGGCAATTTTTTTTTCCCCCAATGTGCCAGGGACCGGTGCCATATTATTATCCTAGTCAACGCTCTTATGAGGAAACTCGCCGCGGACCAGCAGCTGATGGCTCCTGGACCACCACTTTGAGAAGCACTGCCTTAAACAACATTGGACTCCTATAAAAAAAAAATCTTGCTTCTCCGTAGGACAGGTGAAATTTTGTATCTCCAGGATGGTAGGTAAATAATCACTGCTCAGGTAGAGCAGCAGATCTGGAAAACTGCTAGCACTGATGAGACACAGTGGGAAGAGTATTGTAAAAGCTTCCTATTGAAGTAACCTCTCCAACAGCCTGAGCGGATGACTACCTCTAGGGACAGTTGTATGTAATTTCACAAATGTGATGAAACATTTGCTTGCAAGAACCGTTGCAGCCAATTCAGCAATATTTTTTATTTTTATTTTTTTTGAGAGGAGTTTAGTGTTTTTATTTGTTTGTTTGTTTTTGTGGTGGTGGTGGTAAAAAAAAATTAATTTACTCAGTCTTTCAATCTAAGAAATTGATCCACTAACAGGACTAACAGGAAAAGAGTAATTAAGAAAACTAATATTTCTCCATGTCAGCAATGCCAGTCATTTAATTAGATGGATCCATCAGACAAAGTTTTAACAGAAGTTTTATTAAACACTCACTAATAATCTCAATTATGCCACAATGCTGCAAACAGTGGCACTTCTAGGAGAGGGAAGGACAGTGCTCTAGTGAAAGAGGATGTCTAGGTTTTATTTCACATTCAAAAGAAAGAGGAGTCCTTGTGGCACCTTAGAGACTAAACAAATTTATTTGGGCATAAGCTTTATAACCCACTTCATCAGATGCATGGACTGAAAAAAGTAGGCAGGTATAAATAATACAGCACATGAAAAGATGGGACTTGCCTTACCAAGTGAGGGGGTCAGTGCTAACGAGGTGCCACAAGGACTCCTCATTGTTTTTGCTGGTATAGACTAACACAGCTACCACTCAAACATTTCACAGTCAGTAATTTACTGTGTGACCTGGGATGACTCACTTAACCTAGGAGGAAGGATGTGTCAGTGGTTAAGACACTACCCCGGGACTCAGGAGATTTGAGTTCAATTCCTTGCCTTGCTCCAGTCATCTTATGTGACCTTGTCTCAGTCAGTTAGACCCACATCCACAAAGGGACTTAGACATTGTGGCACCTAGAAAAATCACAGGAACAATATTGCAATCCACAACACCTGAGTTAGGCGCCCAAGGGTATCTGTACATTGCACTTAAACATCCACAGCAGCCCCATGCCAGCTAACTTGGGCTCAGGCTAAGAGGTTATTTAATTGCAGTGTAGATGTTTAGGCTCAGGCTGGAGCCCAGGTTCTGGGACCCCTTAGCCCAGGCAAGTTACAGCCACAGGTGTTTAATTGCAGTGTAGACATACGCTAAATTCCCTATACAATGCATTGGAAGAGATAGGTGTGTCTTAAGCCCCACACTTTTCACAGAGATAGGCACCTAAGTCTGGGCTACACGATGGCACCTATCTCTGCTAGCAATCCACAAAACTGGGGGTTGGGGTGGAAATAGCTGCTCTAAGCCATGTTTGGGGCTTGATATGATTGCTGTGCTCAGATGCCACTTAGATTTATATAAAACAGCTGGGGGAGGGAAGTCCCTCCCTTTTACCATTAGCCCTGTGGTTAGGGAACTCACTTAGGAAATGAGAGAGCTCTGGTTCAACTCCTCCATCTGGCTGATGAGAAGAGATTTGAACAGATATTTTCCACCTCTCGGGTGAATGCCCTAATCACTGGATTAGCAAGACAGTCTCATACTCTCTCTCCCCCTAGCCTAATTCATATCTAACTATTCAATATTTAGCTGAAGGAGAACAACTTCAACAGGAGAGACTGAGGGAGCACTGTGATGGTGCCCCCCTCATAAGGCTTTATGGAATACGCTAATGAATGTATATATAACTAGAATATGTTTTATGTTACCTATGCCATGTAATATATCTCTGTAAAGGTTATGGTGTACTGAATCAATTAATCCTATTTGTATACATGTATCATTTTTGTACCTGAAGTTAGGAATATTGGCTGTCTACTTCCTTGATTTTAACTAGCCTAGAAAAGCATTTGGTCAGCTTCTTGAGAAAAGTGCAAATTAAGTGCCCGATCAAAAACCACTTAAGCCAGCAATGAACTTGACGATGCCAATCTACATCTGAGCTTTCACAGGAATGCTGTGGTAAAAACTGAGTCATGCATGGACATGTGACTTGCCCATGTGACTCCAAAACTCCATCTTGGAGCTGGACTTTGCATAGGAGAGAGGAGGGGGTCTCCACCCACAAGAGAAAGTCTATTTAAACCCCCTGGGAGACCCCTCCATTTTGTCTTCAGCTGGCTAAAGATATAGCCTCTCCACCCCCAAGGATACCTGAAAGAAATTGGAACAAGGGACAGTAACTATAGGGGGTGGGAGTGATTGCTGGACCCAGACTAGAAGGAGACTAGTCTGTAAAGGAAGCTAACTGGTGAAGTTTTTATCTGAGTTCAGTTTTCTTAAACATAGACCTGCATGTTCTATTTTATTTTGCTTGATAATTCACTTTGTTCTGTCTGTTACTACTTGGAACAACTTAAATCCTACTTTCTGTATTTAATAAAATCACTTTTTACATATTAATTAACCCAGAGTATGTAGTAATACCTGGGAGGGAGGCAAACAGCTATGCATCTCTCTCTATCAGTGTTATAGAGGGTGAACAATTTATTATTTTACCCTGAATAAGCTATATACAAGGTAAAACAGATTTATTTGGGGTTTAGACCCCATTGGAAGTTGGGCATCTGGGTGTTAAAGACAGGAACCCTTGTGTAAGTTGCTTTCAGTTAAGTCTGCAGTTTTGGGTCACGTGGTTCAGACCTAGGTCTGTGCTGGAGCAGACTGTGTCTGGCTCAGCAAGACAGGGTGCTGGATTCCCAGGCTGGCAGGGAAAGCAGGGGCAGAAGTAGTCTTGGCACATCAGTTGGCAGTTCCCAAGGGGGTTTCTGTGATTCAACCTGTCACAAGCACCACCTCAGAATATCCCGTAATCCAGCAGTTTAGGCACGCACCTGAGAGGTGACGGACCCTGTTCAAATCCCTTCTCCTCATCAGACAGAATAGGGGATTGCACTGGTGGTCTCCCACTTCTCCAGTGAGTACTCAACCACTGAACTAAAGGTTATAAGGAAGGTCCTCTCCTTCCCTCACCCAGAGTGCTCTATGTAGATCTAGGCAGCCCCTGAGTTCACCTACCAGATCAGGCCCTGCACATGACTTAGGTGGGGAAACATCTGTCTTCCCCCAGTTTGTGGATTGCACTGGGGCTTAGGCATCTCAGGGCTAGAGTGAGGCAGCAGAGTGCATGCCCAGAGAGACAGAAACATAGGCATGTTGGAAAAACTTTTACTGAAAACATGAGTGAGTTTAGCAGCTTAGGCAGCAGCCGGTCAGTTTTGTGGATCACAGTGCTGCCTAAAAATGGGACTCTTATGCTTAAGTCTGAGAGTCAGACACTTAAGTACCTTTGTGGAGCTAGGCCTTAGTCTCTGCGCCTGAGTTCCCCATCTTTAAAATGGGGATAACACTTCCCTCACTCACAGGGGTTTTCTGAGGATAAATATATTAAAGATTGTAGTATCTGAGCACTGCACAGAGATGCAGAGCACAAGAAGCAGATTAACCACTCTGTCCCTCAGGTTTCCCACCTGCAAAATGGAGATGCTTACTCATTTCATAGGAGTGAGATGAGACTTAATGATTTGAAAAATGCTTTGAAATCATAGGACTGCAAAGTATTTCTCCTTTTCTCTGTATAAACCACTGGGCGTTATAGTGCAAACCCATCCTGAGCAGACAATCAAAGGGAGCCAGTGAAGGACACCAACATACTGAGGACTTGGGGTAACTTCCAAAGGAGACAATAGAGTTGGGGGCAAGAGGGACCTGGTGATATCAATTTTTCTTTTACATTTTTTAAAAATCCCTTCAAGCTTGGATAGATGGTTGGATAGGCTCTGTCAAAATGGAGATTTTGCTGAGAACACTACCTCACATCTGGCCTCAGTGATACTTTGCCATTTCAGAGAGCAAAGGAACGGTGAAGAGCTGAGTTCTGTTCCCATCTTTGATAAGGATTTCCTTTGTGACTTGGGGCTCTTTAGATAGATGGGGGTGGGCATGTGCCATAACATGGAATACCAAAGGCTCTCTCCCCCTCTGGCAGGGAGGAACTATGCCAAAGTCTCCAGCCAGGGAGATTAAGATAAACAATAAATAGGGCCCTGACTAGGCTGCTTTCAGTCCCTTTACACCTCAGTTCCTCTTGTTTTGTTCCCCAGAGGCTGGTGTAGTGGCTCTACTTCACACAGTAACATGCGCCACCCAGTCCCCAGGATATAGTGTTCCTGGGATACATGAGTGTGGCCAAAGCAAACTGTCCTATAGGTATTCCAGGTTGCTGAATAGTGCTTTGGGGTCCACTGCAGTCCAGGTGTAAGTTAAAGCAGACTCATAGGCCAGAGCAACCTCTGGAAATCCCAGAATCCCTCAGGTGTAATGGTGACAAAAAACTATCAGCCCCTCTTCAAGACTCCTCTCACTCTTCTGAACTGCACATCCTGAAAGTAATAGGAAATACTTGACCCAAATTCAGAACTATCAGTAAACTAGTTGAGGTTTTTAAGAGCTTTGAAAATATAATGCATTATAGATGTAAGCAGAGTCTGAATGAGCTCTCCCCTAACATCTAGTAGTGAGTGGTGGAAAAGGAAATCAGGAGCTGATCTCGTTTGCATGGACACACCCACCTTGCCAGAATGCTCAGCATGATAGGATTGCTTGCCCAAATGATCACTTGTGGCTGATGCTGGATCCCCAGTCTCCTTGTTATTGGGGCAGGAGTAATAAAGGGTTGTTATCCTTGTTGTGCGAACCAAGTGCAGCAGAACTATACCTGGCATACCTAGATGGAGGGACTTGCCCTCAACTGAATGGCACTCGCTAGGCAGGGGACATGGATTCCAAAGGCCAATCAGTTGAGGGGGCAGGGAGGACAGATATTTGTACCTGGTGGCATGGGCCCTGTTTAAGGGTTCTAGACATTGTTTGTAAAAGAACTAATTTAGACTCAATTGAGAGTCTTGTTACATGCTACAGAGCTGAAATCACTGATACTTAAGTCCAACTATTAAATCTACTTTAGGACAGTGTCTCTATTGCAAGAGCCTGCCCACTAACAGCTGAAATCACTGACAACTGTGTTAAGTGGTGGGCCCTGAAAATGTCTTGAAAGTGGCCAGCCAGGCAGCTGGTGGAGAGGCATGATCAGCAGCGTGGTTGGCGGAGAGGCACAGCCAGTGGACAGCAGGGCAGCTGGTGGGGAAGGCACACAGCCAGCAGAGTGGCTGGCAGAGAGGGCCACAGCAGACTGGCAATCAGCTGGCAGGGCAATATGTGTAATGTGCCTCCTTGCACCCCCTTCCACCCAGGGTGGGAGGTGAGCTGTGCAGATGAACCTCTGAACTCTGGGGTTGCACTGGCCAAGGAAAGCAACTGTGAGGGAGATCGGACAGGCAAGTTAAAAGGACTTTTGGGTTGCTGGACTTAAGAACCTGAAGGGAAAAAGGACACTACCCAACTTACTTGGGAATGGGTCTTTTGCTCATGGTTTATGTTTATGAGCCCTAGTTGTGGGGTTTTTCCAAATTAATGCAGACTGACTTCTCTCCTTTTATTAAAAAGTTTTGCTACACTCAAACTCTGTGCTTGTGAGAGGGTGTATTGCCTCTTAGAGGTGCCCAGGGAGTTGTGTGTAATTGTCCCAGGTCACTGGGTTGGGGCTCAAAAAGGAACCCCTAGATACTGAGCCTAGCCCTTATTGCTATTGGCTCCACCTGGCAGAAGGCTTACATACGAAAATATTGTGCTCTGCCAGTTCGGGAGCACTGAGTAGGGATCATCTTTGTGTAACATATGCAAATCGATTTCCTGCCATTCATTGCAGAATGGTGGGTTGGGCATTGATAGAATTTCATCCAGACAGATTATATTATCAGCCAAAAGCCACTGTAACTGATTTTAAACTTAGATACAGTATATTTATCTATATGTGATTCCATTAGATGGAACCAATCCACATGATTTTAGGTTCTTAGAACAAACCCTTCTCTTAGAATGATATTTCTGAGAAATTTAAAGAGGTTAGGATGAAGTAATAAAGGATAAATGAGAAATCTTCCTTAAAGCCTCTGTGAAAGCCAGGGGGGTGGGGGAATTTGCTACTGTCCCTTCTAAAATGAAATTGGTGCGTCCTCATCAGTCACACAGCTACAACAGCTAGAAGCAGATAGTGTACGCCAGTACAAATAATATATATTGCGCAGCATAAAAGGCTGCAACATAAATTTGAAGATATATGGAACTCCTTCATATAGGTAGGTCAAACTTTTCCCTCAAGCAGATAATTACAGGCTTGGGGTGAGTAAATCTTATTAGCCTCTCTCCACCTTATCTCTTCTCATGAGAAACTGGTGGTGGTATATCCTCCTTCAGTCCTTTTACTGAATTGCATGCTGGATATATCTTTATTCCATTCTTCTCTGACCAGGAAAACACTGGCATATCATTCTACCGTATGAATGCGGTTTTACATTATCATTAATTAGGTCATATCAGAGAATAGTCTGAACCATAATCCCAGATCTGTTCCACTCCCATCCTATCCCAGTGAAGGTGATGTAACAAACCCAAATTTTGCAAATGGTCCCTATCTTTATAGTAGGCCAAACACATTCTCAGCTCCAAACACACTTTGAGGCATTTGCAATCCAAGATACACGTTTAGCAGCTTGAGCCCAACCATAAAGGTAAGTCAATTAAAAGTGTAGTGGTTGTGACCAGCAATCTGATCTGCTAGTGTGGATCCTTCAGTTCATGCAGAGCCTCTCTAATAGCAGGGGGAACATGGCTATTTTAACATGAACTGTCTTACTTTAAAGGTTTTGAACTACTAACATACCGATACAGTATTTATGTAATGTCGCATGGGAATAGAGAATAAGCCTACTTACCATGTTGTCCTCTGTGAGGGAAGAAAGGGGAAGAGTCTTTCATGACCCAAGTTAAATTCCAGGCAGAGAAATCAGGGAGGAGAGAAGGAATATTTGTGGGAGATTCCAAAGTGCTCATACCTTTAAATAAAAGAAAAGAATAAATGCAAATAAATATAATATAAACAACAGGCTGAAGGATCCTAAAGTTCTTTACAGACTATATGTAACAAGTGCTGAAATGCAGTCACCTCTTGGGTACAGCACAGAATCAGTTTAACAGCACATTGCAGTACTAAACAGCTGATTATGACAGGACAAAAAGAATACCATATCCACTGGAAACTGAAAATTCAATTATATCCAGTTATGTTTCAATCCAAGGCAGATTCATAGTAGGATTTAATAGTTTCAGTGGCTGAAAGGACGTCTTTTACCCATCAATGTGCACAGGGAGAATCAGGATACATTGTTTGTTTTACATATGAAAAACAAGTATTGTTGTTCAGCAGAATTGTCAACACTACCCCTCTACGTTTCCAAGCTTTGCTTTGACCTCAGAGTACTTTAAGCTTAGTGTGTGTATGTGTTTGTTTTTTGCACCTGGAATCCTGAACATAAAGCAGGTGAATTCATGCTCTGCTGAGTTTTTACTGCATAAATTAAAATGTTTGAAACAAGCCTTCATGGATTTAGACTGTTACAATGAACTAGAATGGGTTACGATGGTCAATTTTATCCATATCCACTCTGCAAGACCAGGATGACTCTACGCATGTGTGAACTGGTGCCTGAATTATAAGGCAAGCCTGACGGGTCCAATAGAATTCCAGGGGTATGGAAATGTGGTCAGTTCACGGGATTCAGAGTTTCCCTGTCACAATTTTTATTTGCAAGAACTTGATTCTGATCTCACTCATAGTGGTATAGATTGGGAGTAACAATGGCATAAACAAGAGGAGAATCAAGTGCTAATCTTTCGTATAAAGACACAATGTATGCTAACTAACTCTACTGATTGCAACAATAACCTTTAGGATATAAACTTGCTTCAACACAGCATTGTTTTGTCACTCATCCTGGAATTGTAGAAAAAAGTTTAGTTTCCTTGATGGCTGAACTATATCTTGACCCTTTGCGAATTTATGGTAAAATAACTGAATACTATATATTATTGGGTGTAGTTTAGCAACATAGATATTGCCAGAGTGGATCAGACCCATGGACCATCAAGTCTAGTATCCCATATTTAACTGTAAATAAACGAATAATCTCCCTATATACAAACTTAATACACAACTATGCAATGACTTAGCTGAGGGCAAGGAGGCTTGTGTCTATTTAACCTCAAGTGGTTAGTGGTTGACTTATGCCCTTCACTGAGACTTGATCATGGTGGTAATGTTAGATTTCAGGAATTTCATTACAACAGTCCTGTTTGTTGCCAGGGTCTGACTATTTCAACAATTTTACTGTCATTAGACTAGTATTACTGAATTTAAAAGTATAATATACAGTAACTCCTCACTTAACATTGTAGCTATGTTTCTGAAAAATGCGACTATGTGAAATGATGTTAAACGAATCCAATTTCCCCATAAGAATTAATGTACATGGGGAGGGGGAATTTTTTTCACCAGACTCTCTCTCTCTCTCTCCACACAGACACACACACAAACACAATAAGTTTTAAACAAACAGTTTAATACTGTACACAGCAATGACGATTGTGAAGCTTGGTTGAGCTGGTGAAGTCAGAGGGTGGGATATTTCCCAGGGAATGCCTTACTGGCTAAATGATGAACTAACACTCGGCTGAGCCCTCAAGGGTTAACACACTGTTATTAATGTAGCCTCACATTCTAGAAGGCAGCACAAATGGAGGGAGGGGAGACAGCATAGCAGACAGAGATAGAGACACATCTTGTGAGAGAGAGAGAGATGTGCATTACCCCTTTAAGTACACTGACCCCACTCTAAGTACATTGCCTTTTTAAGTAGATCAGCAAGTTGAGACAGCCACTGCTGCCAGAAAGCTCCCTCCCGTGTTCCCCCACCCTCATAGAAATGGGCTAAGGGGGGGGGCAGAAGCAAGGAGGAGGGGGACACCCTGATATTAACACCCCCTTGCACAGCAAGCAGGAGGCTCCCAGGGGCATCTCCAAGGCAGAGGACAGGAATAGCACATGGCAGTTGGGGGATGGACAACTGAACTGCTGGCAATTGATAGCCTGCCGGGCAGCTGCTGCACAGGGAACTTAGGGGAGCAGGGAGCTGATGGGGGGCTACCTGTCCACCCTAGTTCCAAGCTCCCACCACCTAGCTCCACTAGCTGCTGTTTCTGCAAGCCATGGACAAAGCAGGTGGCTGCTAAACAACGTAATAAGGAGCACTGCATAGTTTTAAATGAGCATGTTCTCTAATTAATCAACAATGTAACACACAATAACATTAGGCCTGGTCTACACTACGCGTTTAAATCAATTTAAAGAGCGTTAAATCGATTTAACGCTGTACGCGTCCACACTACAACGCCCTTTATATCGATATAAAGGGCTCTTTAAATTGATTTCTGTACTCCTCCCCAACGAGAGGAGTAGCGCTAAATTCGATATTAACATATCGGATTACGGTTAGCGTGGACGGAAATCGACGTTATTGGCCTCCGGGCGGTATCCCACAGTGCA
>NC_133771.1:162020530-162100932 GCF_003597395.2 Chelonoidis abingdonii
GGCGCGAAAGGATTGTCAGCTGATGTTTTCCCGGAGGAAGGAATGACTGACGACATTTACCCAGAACCACCCGCGACAATAATGATTCAACCCAGAATTCCAAGGGGGGGGGAGACTGCGGGAACTATGGGATAGCTACGGAAGAGCTACCCACAATGCAACGCTTCAGAAATCAATGTTAGCCTCGGACCATGGACGCACAACGCCGAATTACTGTGCCTACTGTGGCCGCATGAAATCGAAATTATAATATCAGTTTTATAAAACCGATTTTAGCTAATTCGATATTATCCCGTAGTGTAGACGTGGCCTTAGCTAAGAGGACTTTACATGAGGAGTTACTGTATTGAACAAATGAAGTTCTTGAAATGGCTGACTCCACTAAACAAACACCCAAACAAATAAATGTAATAAGGGTGTGTCACTTGATTTGGGACTGGGTGATCAATGGCAATGCTCCCCGTCACATAATAAGCTAAGCATCCATCGATGCTACAGAATGTGGAGAGATTCAGCATCCTACTTCCAAACCATCTGCTTCATAAACGACAAGATCTTTGAGGTCCCGATCTCTAAAAGCCCTACATGAGCACAATTTTAGTATACAGGTTCATGGTAGATAGATAGAACCTTGGTTGTGAACCCCTCTGAATTCTCAAAAAGGTCAGATGTCGATCTGAAATTTGTAGCAGGCCTCCATCTCTCTCTTTCTGACACCCACTTCCTTACAGTGAAGGTCACTCAACTGCATTTCCTACCAGCAGAGTTAAGTCACTGTTAACACCCAGATCAACCTCATTTGGCATACTATACCTTACCAACCCAAAATCCTAGCACCCAAACATTCTCCCAGACTGCCCACCTTCACAGCCACTTCCCTGTCAGCTATAACCCACCATTGCACATATCCTCTTCTTCAGATTCATGCCACTCTAACTCCAACCTCACCTAGACTGAAATATATCTTACTAATGCACTTGCTTTTACTGCAAAAGCGTGTAATGAGTTTTTTCCTATCCAAATACTGGAGTCAGAATTAAAGTGCTCTCCGAGCAGGGCTAGATGACACTGTAGTAAAAATACCTGAGCACTGCCTACACTAGCTCTTCTTCTATTACTAACATCGAAGAGAGTTATGCCAATGGTAGTACAATTCAGGATTTTATAAAAATTTATAGTGTAGACGCAGCCTTGAGATTCAGTTCAATTGATCTTACCTAATGATGTTTTTGCTTCCCTGTACTCCTTATAATCCTGAAACTTTATCTCAAGGTCTTTGCTTGGATTATTGGCCTTAGTACAAAGGCAAGAAGATTCTATCAGAAGTTATGAATCCTTCCCAATTAAGTCATCTTCAGAGAAAGATGATGGTTAAAAGGTTTTTGCATAGACAAGAGGCCAGACTCCTCAATGAGGAATTATTTGATTTCAGGTAAGAGTCACAGGTCAAGAGAAAGACAGACCTTTCCTCTTCCACTTTATTGTAGCTCCAAGGTATATCATGTCTTGAAAGGTAATTACAATAAGACCTACAAATCAAATAAACAAATTCCTCACTCTTTTATGAATCTCTCGAGAATAATCCACAAAAATTATTTTGCTGTCATTTTACAGAATAAAATGTTTTTGCTTCCTTAAGAGAGCAAAATCTGAGCTGGAATCTTCCTCTAACTCTTACAGAACATGCCAACTATCCTTTCTGGTTCCTTGTGCCATAGTGCTTTATCACTTTTCTATAGCAGCAACGCTAACCTTTTAAATAAATAAATGAATTAGCAACTGGAAGCTGACAGCTCCATTTTTAGTAGCCAGAAGCTTGGCAGGATGTAATAAACTATAGAGAGGAGGCACATTTCAGTACAGAGGTTTAAACATTCAAATCATTCATTTGCATCTTTGGCTATCTTTAACGTGTCTGCCTAAAGGAGCTGTCAAGGTATTTTTTCCCTCAGTTTGAACTTTAGCGTCCAAAAGTGGGGACCTGCATGGACCCTTCTAAGCTTAATTCCTTGCTTAGATCTGATAGTGTTGCCACAAGCCAAAATATAGTGTTTGGCACACTTTCTGTTCCCCCAAAACCTTCCCTGGGGAACCCAAGACCCAAACCCCTTGGGTCTTAAAACCAGGAGAAATAAACCATCCCCCCTCCTTTCCCCCTCCCAGACTTTCCCCTCCCTGAAGTCAGGACTTGATCATATAAGTCCACATGCAATGACATGTACATAATATTTTAAACAACATACATATATACAGAGAGTGAGACAGTGGTTCAAAAATTATTCATTCGATGCTTTTTTTTTATGAAAAATGGCTTTTTAATATAAATATTCTATTTTTCCAGTTCAATAAAATGAAAAATTAAAACTTTGTTTTCCATTTTTGTTTTTCTTCCTCCTTTAACATACAAACACACTCTCTCTCCCACTCACCGCCCCAAATTTTAGAAGGAAAGGTGGGTGGACAAAACAAGTAAATACATTTTTAAAAGACTGAGGGGAGTTGTCAAAGTTTGCAGGGGCGGATTTACCATAAAATGTACAATGCCCTGGCATGGGGCCACCCCAACAACAGGGGGCCCCAGGGCCAGGCACTCGGGCTGCCTGCTCCACAGGGGGGACTGCGGGGGCAGAAGCTGTGGGGGGCAGAAGAGCAGGGAGGGAAGCTCACCTGCAGCCTCAGGGGAGCACGCGAGAGGTACAAGTGGCGGCGAGTGTGGGCCAGATGATGCAGGAGGAGCACAGGGCGGCCACACAGCTGGACAGAGAGAAGAGGCACTTTGAAGGAAAAACTTCTGCTTCTCTCCGGCTGCCGGCTGCAAGGCTGACCCCTTCTTCTCCTGAGTCCTCCGGCCCGTGTTCGTGCTGCTCATCACTGCCTGGTGAACGGCAGCTGGGCGCAGCCTATGGGGGGACGGAGGGGAGCTGGAGGATGCCACAGAGCTCCTGGGAAGCGGCAGGCTGGCCGGAGGATGAGGCTGGCCTCAGAAACCAGCCTAGAGTCTGCAGGCAGATGGGCTGGCCGGGGGAGGTGAGCAGAGATGAGCGCACGGAGGCAGCAGGATGCTCAGGTGCCCACTGAGGGAACTGTGCCCCCACTCACCTTCCGGTGGGTGTTCAGCCCACGCAGGTCTCTGCCCGCCTCTCCAGGCCAGCAAGCATGGGGCCAATGGGGTGCCCGAAGCTTTTGGTGTCTCCTCTCCTGGCTCCTTCTCCAGCTCTGCTCATTTTGCTGGGCCCCCAGCCCTGTCCCTTCCACCTGAGGCCCTGCCCCTTCTGGGGGCCCAAGGCCAGCCCCCCCACATTGCCCTGGGGCCTGACAATTCTGTCAGCAGCCCTGCCTGCACCCCTAGTTCCTGTGTCTATGGTCCCAGATGCCACCCTGCGACCCGTGCCCAGGGCCGGATTAACTTTTTGTGGTCCCCCCGGGGAATGATTGTAAAAGGGGCCAGGGTGGGGCAGGAGCTAGGGTTGGTCTCTGGAGCAAGGGAGGGATCAGGGTTAAACTGCAAGCGCAGCGGGGCTGGAGAGGGGGTCAAACAGGATCCTCCCACCCCTGCCTACATAGAGCAGGTACCTACCTGGTTTTAGCCCATTCTCTTTGTCTCTCTCTGTACCGAGCTGCCCCTCCTCCCACAGCAGCAGGACACATTCTCTTCCAGCCCTGTGGGGTGGGTGTTGGGAATGGGAGGAGCGGAGACTAATGTGGTTACTTCTATAACTGGACATTTTGTTTCCAGTCAGCACTTCTAACCGGACACTCAGGTCTCATTTTCTACTGGAGTTTCCAGTCTAAAACTGGATACCTGGCAATAGGGCTGCCAGAAAAGTCTGAGTGGGGGAGAGGGGCAAGAAATCTTTTTTAAAAGTAAGAGGACTAAGCCTTAAGGGGAGGGAGGGGGCAAGTGGTGGGTGGGCCAGGGACTGGAGAGGAGCTAGTGGGCAGGGCCATGTCTGCTGTACTGCCCAGGTATTGCATGTCTGCTGTACTGCCCAGATATTTTGCACCCTAGGCGAAACTTCCACCTTGCCCTTCCCTCCCACCCCTCAAGCATCACTTATTATAAATTTTCAAAAATGAATACAGTGGAGTCATATCTTATGTGGGGGTTAGGTTGTAAGGTCAGCGCATAAGAGGAAAATCATGTACAGTGAAAATCACCATAAACTACAGTATACACAGTATATACTGAAACAGGGGTCCTCAACCTATGGCACACATGCCAAGGGTGTCACATGAGCTGATTTTCTTTTTTTTTTTTAAATGGCAGGCTGTGGGTCCCAGCCTCCACTGAGCATACTGCCTGCCTGGGGTTCTGTTCACTCAGCTGCCAGCCGAGGTCCCAGCCAGCGACTCCACTCAGCCTCCTGACGTTCACCCAGGTCAGCAGGAGGCTGAGCGGGGCCGGTTGCCAAGACTCTGCCTGGGAAGGGACCGGCAGCCAGAACCCCAGATCATCAGTGGGCTGAGGAGGGCCAGCGGCCAGGATCCCGGCTGGCAGGAGCCGGCCCACTGCTGGCTCTGCTCAGCCCACTACCAGCTGAGTGAACAGAACCCCAGGTCGGCAGTAGGCTCAGCAGCAGCTGAGACTCGCAGCCTGCCATTAAAAAGAAAAAAAAATAACGGCTTGTGTACCACCTTTGGCAACTGTAGGTTGAGGACCCCTGTTCTAGTGTATACTGTACTTTATGGTAATTTTCACTATATACAATTTTCCTTTTATGTGGTGACTTTAAAACCTAACCCTCATGTAAGAGGTGACTCCACTGTAGTGTAAGAAAAAATTGGGGGGCACCGCTTTTTGGCACCCCCACATCTTGGTGCTAGGCAGTCGTCTAGTTTGCCTAGTGGTTACACTGGCCCTGATAGTATCCCCAGCCCAGGTGACATGACAGCCAGTGGTGGATTTAGAGTTCGTGGGCCCGCCCCAGCCCTGTGCTCAGCTTCCTTTTTGGGGCTCCTCCTTGGGACCCAGCCAAGAAAAAGAATATTCTTTCTTATCTCCCCGTACCCCTGTTTTTCATTCTTTTTTCCTTCCTCCTCCTCCTATAAGTAATAGCAAGTAAATGAAAATAAAGTGAGGTGCCTTGATTGTTTTTTTATTCTAACTTATTTTTCCACAGGCCACTTGAAAAATCACAGAGGGTCTTGACAGACCACTTAATGATCTTTCCAAATATTACAAAAAACGTTCGGATGCAGGGCCTGGCCAGGAGCTAGGGTGAGGGGGTGGGGCTCAGGGTTGGGGCAGGAGGTGGGCTTGTGAAGCACTTATGTGGGGCAGCTCCTGTTTGGTTCTCAGGATGGGGGTGGGGATGTAGGAGTCAGGACAGGGCTAGGGAGGTGTGAGGGGAGTGCAAGGGTCAGGACAGGGGGTCAGGGTATGTGAGGGGGGTGCAGGGGGTGGGATATGTGGGCTGGGGTCGTGGGGGTGCTCACGCAGGGGACTGGAGGGGGTATGTCCCAATTTCTGGCAGTTCATCTGTCAGGGAGGGTACATGTTCGAATGCAACTGCTCCCAGCAGTGCGGCAGGGGGTGGGATATGGGGGCAAGTGCAGGGGCCCTGATAGGCAGAGGACTGTGGGTGTGGACTGGGGTTGTGAGGGTGCTCACGCAGGGGGCTGGAGGGCGTATGCCCCAATTCCAGCTCCTTCCCCAAGGCCTCACCCCCACCTCGTCTCCTCCTCCTCCCCGCAGCTGTGAGCATGCTGCAGCTCGCTCCTCTTCCCCTCTCCTGCTGTCAAGCAGCTGATCGGTGGCAGGGAGGAAAGGTAGCACGCTGGGGAAAGGAGGTGGGGGAGGAGCCAGGCTGCTGCTGGCAGAGGCTGCCATGGAAGCCTAAGCAGCCAGCAACATCAAGCTTCTCTGACCCCCACAGGAGAGAGCAGGGAGTGGAGAAGAGTGGGTCAGGCCTGGGGCATCTTTTGACCATGGACCCAGTGCTAATGGCGCCATTGTAAATCCAGTATTGCGCACACCCAGCTCTGAACACGTGCCTGGAAGGTAGAGGGTCTGACTTTCAGCACCCTACTATTAAGAACATTCCAGTGTGTCATAAACAGATAGCTAAGGGTTAATGTCTCTTTCACCTGTAAAGGGTTAACAAATAGTGTCCTGGAACATCTGACCAGAGGACCAATCAGGAGACAAGATACTTTCAAATCTGGGTGGAGGGAAGCTTTTGTGTGTTTTTTCGTTGTCTGTTGTTCTCTCTGGGATCTGAGTGTGACCAGACGTACTACAGGCTCTAATTTTCTATTCAAGTAGTAAGTGCAAGTAGAAAGGCAGTCTAGTCTTTTTAATTGGTTTTCTTTATTTGCAAATGTGTATCTGGCTGGTAGAGTTTTAATGTGTATTTGGCTGGAAGTATTTTAAATTGTATTTCTGCTAGAGGAGGCTTTTCCCCAGTTTCTATAAGCTGAGAGACCCTGTAATATTCCATCCTGAATTTACAGTGATTATCTTTATCCTCCTTCTTTTATTAAAACTTTCTTTTTAAAGACCTAATTGATTTTTTACCCCTTGTTAATGCTAAGGTATTGAGTCTGTACTCACCAGGGACTTGGTGGAGTGGGGGGGAGAACGGTAAATTTCCTCTTTGTTTTAGATTCACGGAGCTTGAATCTGTATTGCCTCTGGGTGAGGGGAAGAGGGGAGGGGTTAAGGTGGAATCCCTCTGTTTTAAGATTCAAGGAGTTTGAATCACTGTCTCTTTCTCCAGGATAACCCAGGGAGGAAAAGCCTGGGGCAGGGGGAGGAGGAGGAGAAACCTGATTTCTCTGTGTTGTGATTCAAGGAGTTTGAAGCACGGTGATCTCCTGGTGTACCCAGGGTGGGAAAGATCTGGGAGGAAGAAAGGAGGGGGAAGGGAAATGGTTTATTCCCCTTTGTTGTGAGACTCAAGGAATTTGGGGCTTGGGGTCCCCAGGGAAGGGTTTGGGGAGACCAGAGTTTATCAGGCACTCCAAGTCATGATTGGTGGCAGCTTATCAGATCTAAGCTGGTAATTAAGCTTAGAGGAATTCATGCTGGTATCCCATTTTTTTTTGAACTCTAAGGTTCAGATTGGGGCTAGATGCCATGACACAGGGCCACTGGCATTAAACCTATTTAGGTGGTACATGGCCCACCCAGACTCACCCGTGACTACACCCTTGCTCTTTCAAACATTTTTAAATCTGCCTAAAATCAAGGTCAGTTTTTTTTTGTTTGTTTTTTTTTTAGCAATAATGAAGCAACACTATGAGTCTGTCAGTCAAAAGTGAAAAGAAAAGTGAAAGCGAAGCAAGAAGACAAAGGTAAGAAAAAAAGTGTTTGCCATCTTTTTTTAAAAAGCTTGAAGTACTGAATAGCGGACATCCATCAAAAACTATGGGCGACAAAACATCTGAATTATCTGATCACTTGAGTTGTGGCAATACCAAGACCAGGAGCAGCGCCAGGATTTTTGATGCCCTAGGCGCAGGGCCAACTTGCCAGTCCTGCGGCTCCGGTGGACCTCCCGCAGGCGTCCCTGCGGACGGTCCGCTGGTCCCGCGGCTCCGGTGGACCTGCCGCAGGCATCCCTGCAGATGCTCCACCGGTGCCACAGGACCAGCAGACCCTCCCTAGGCACGCCTGCCGGAGGTCCACTAGAGCAGTCTGCTGCCCTCCCAAATCCTGGCGCCCTAGGCAACTGCCTAGGTCGCCTAAATGGAAGCGCCAGCCTTGACCAGGACGACTGCAAAAGTTGACCAAGTGGACTCTGAAGTGTAAATGGAACTACAAAATATTGGTAAATTTGTCAAAGTAAGGGAAGAAACCTATCCTGAAGAACAGATTTGGGCCATAATGCAATGTCAATAAAAAATATCCCATTAAATTGAATATTGAATTTTTCTTAATAAATAAACCAAAAAATGTAGGTAATCTGGAAAATTTGAGACAAGAGTCAGAGGTTGGAGGATGAAAGCAATTTAGAGGTCTTCATGAGTCCCATTTTCTGAGGATGAAGAAAAACAGGATGACAGAAATGAGAAATTGGTTGATTTTTTCAGAAACCACCAAGGCAGTCTACTGTTATGTTTGCAAATTATTCCCTGACCATAGTAAAGGAAAACAAACATTTGTTGACAGGCACTCTAATTGGAGAAACATTGCAAGACATATTACTGATCATGGAACTTCTAAAGCTCATACTAATGCTATTGAACAAACTTACACAAGGTGTAAAGCAGGGGTCGGCCACCTTTCAGAAGTGGTGTGCTGTGTCTTCATTTATTCACACTTATTTAAGGTTTTGCGTGCCAGTAATACATTTTAACATTTTTAGATAGTCTCTTTCTACAAGTCTATAAATACAATAACAGTTTAGTTATATATTAAAGTAAATAAGGTTTTTAAAATGTTTAAGAAACTTCATTTAAAATTAAATTAAAATGCAGAACCTCCCTGACTGGTGGCCAGGACCTGGGCAGTGAGAGTGCCACTGAAAATCAGCTCACATGCCGCCTTTGGCAGGCGTGCCATAGGTTGCCTACCCCTGGTGTAAAGTATCTGGAAGAACTGATTCTGTGTTTTCGGCTCAGTTTGAAAAGGAGTGTTCTTATTGGAGGTGTAGAAGCGTGTTGTTGCCATGCTCAAACTGCTGTCTTCTTTGGGACCACTTCTACAACGACACGATAAGTCATCATTGTCAAATTGAAAAGCTAATTTTTTAACCTGCCTTGAATATTTTAGTGAATTTGACAATTCTCAATGAACATTTGAAAAATTATCAGTATTGTGGCTCAGGGAAGACTAACTTTTTAAATGCACCAAACCTACAATGAATTCATCACTATGATGGCAGAGCAGCTCCGAAACCAATTCACTGGTTAAGTAAAGGGATGCTAAGTACTATTTCATAATAATCTATTCAACCCCAGATGTGAGTCATGTAGACCAATTAACATTAATTTTAAGATGTGACCTGCAATGATGAAGTTGTAAAGCAATTTCTTTGTTTTGTCTCACTAAAATCCCATACTTCTGAATGTCTAGAGACAACTGTTTTGGAAATCATTGCAAATTTAGGTTTGGACATCAAAAATTGTCATGGGCAGAGCTTTGATAACACCTCAAATAAGGCAGGAAAATATTCATGTCTACAGGCAAGACTGAACAATGCAAATCCCTCTGCTTTATTCATTCCATGGTCCAGCCATTCCTTAAATTTAATCTGCATTGCTGCAGCCGAATCTTGTGAGGGAGCTACACTTTGACTTTGTTCAAAACACGTATGCTTTTTTTTCCTTCCCTGTCCCCCTAGTTTCCACACATCGGTGAAGTATTCTGTAATCATGCTTGGAGCAGGCAAATGGAAAACATTTGACAGTCAAAAGAATTTGTGACACCAGGCAGTCTGCTTGTGCAGATGCTGTTTTGGCTTTGAAAATGAGCTATGATGTTATAAAGAAAACCTTATTAGACATAGCCACACCAAGTTCTGAAAAACCACGTGCGAAAACTGAAGCAAAATCCTTAGCAGAAAAGTTTGAAAAGTATGATATTGCTGCTTTTACTCTTTTGTGGAACCATTTACTCCAAAGAATTAATGCCGTCAGCAAATCGCTGCAAAAAGTTGATGCAAATTTATTGAATGCTGCACAATTGTTAGCCTCAGTTACAAGTTTTGTCATGGAAGTTCGAAATGACTATAGTTCAGTGGAAGCAGAGGCACTAACATTAACAGGAAATATAGGTTCCTCTGATATATCTGATGAGAAGCATAAAAACCCAGGAAGTTATTTTTCACTGAAACGAGAGACAATGAAATCAATTTAAAAAGGAAAGAAGATCACCGCTGAGACAGTTAATGTTATTTGTGACACAATAATAGTGCAATTGCAGAATAGAGGTGAATCTCTAAAGAAAACTGTTGATTTATTTTGCATGTTTTTTGACAGAAGAATGGACGGAAATGCTAAAAGCCACTACAATAAGAAATTAAGTGAATTCTACCAAGAAGACAGACATAAATCTTTTTGAAGATGAAATGAAACATTTCATTCATTTTATCGAAAATGATGAGTCTGTGCTTCGAGATCACCAACTGATTTGTAGAGACATGTACGTGACTGTTTGCAGGCAACCTTTCCAAATCTAGAAACCATTCTGAAAATATTTTTAACAATACCCATCACAAATGCTTCTGGTGAACGTTCTTTTTCTGTATTGAAAGCACTTGAAAATTGTTTGCGAAATATGATGAGTCAGGAACATTTGACAAGTTCAGCAATATTGACAATTGAAAGTGCCTCTTTACAAAATATTACTTATGATTTAACTGATGATTTTGTAAAAAAAGTGTAGAAAAAAAAAAGCTATCTGAATAAATTTTTTTTCCAAATTGAATAAGTTTCTTCAGAGGAAGTTTACTTTTATTTCTCCATTCATGCATCATCTATACTTTTTATATTTACACATTTTTCACATTATCATAATGCAAATACAAGCTTTCATCTAGACCAGAAGTTCTTAAACTGTGGTCCGAGAACTCCATTCAAGTGGACCAAGGAAAGGTAATGATTTTTTTTTTTTAATAATGCGCTATTATGCAGAGCACTTTACAATAATTAGCTAATGGTACAAATAATATTTGGAAAGATCATTAAGTGGTCTGCCGAGACCCTCAGCACTTTTCAAGTGGTCTGTGAAAAAAAAGTTAGATTACAAAAACAATCAAGGTGCCTCACTTTATTTTCATTTACTTCCTATTACTTATAATATAGGAGGAGGATGAAGGGGAAAAAAATGAAAAACGGGGAGCGAGGGAGATAAGAGAAAATGTTCTTTTTTGGCTGGGTCCTGGGGAGAGGGAAGGCAAAAATGAAGCTGAGCACAAGGCCCCACTAACTCTAAATCTGCCACTGAAAGTTGGAAAAGTTTAGAATATTTCTTTAATGTCTAACAATATTAAAATCTTGAATTTTTAACAAAACACCTCGGCTATTTTTTGACCAGTGCATGCACACTTTCACACACACTGTTAATAAAAGTCTTCATAGAAATACCTGCTGGTTAGTGCTACCTCTGGATACTGCTTTATTACGCTACCTGTGTTTGTAATTATCTCAGATTGCTAGAACATATTTACAATAATAGCTCTTATAAAACCTGGATCTTAGAATCAGCCAAACTCCACAGTTAGAATGTTTCACGAAAATTGTGGAAAACATACTGAGAAAAAATTAAGGTATCAAAATATTTCTAGGCCTTGGAATATACAGGTACTATCATGTTTCCTGCTAATTTGACAAAAGCTAGGTTTCACCTTAATTCTAACTTACACATTGTATTCATCCTCAAGTTACCGGCTAGTTCCAGCTGACATACTAGTAAGTAGCTGGTTTTTTAGGCTTCTGGAGTGGTGTACCAGTCATATTTTAAATGCTCTGGGTCAAATTCCCCTCTTAGCTACACGTACAACTTACAGTAATAGAGTTGAAGGCCAGAAGGGACCACTAGATCATTTAGTCTGACCACCTATACATCGCAAACCACACCCATCCATAAACCCAATATTATAAATGAGACCAAACGTATTACAGCCCACAGGACTCTAGACTATTATGTGCTACAGGGAGAGAGGAGGAGAGACTGAAGTGCACCAATTCCTGTGTCCCTTACAGCTTTAGGGAAATGATTAAATGAGATACACACAGATAGTCCTGGCAATCCCTGCATCCTCAAGCTGCAGACAAAGGCCAAATCCCCACAAAAGTCACTCCCAATCTAACTGGGGGGGGGGGGGAATTCCTTCCCAACCCCATATACGGTGATCAGTTAGATGCAGGCATGTGAGCATGTAGTGGTCAACCAAGCACCTAACAGAGAGAATGTACAGCGCCGCATGAGACCAGTGGTCACCCTGTCCCACCTCCAGCCATAACCATATTTGATGCTTTAGAGGAAGGAGGCTATCACATTTGAAGGTGCAATCCAGACTAAAAGGATTGTGTCATCACCTGTTCTGCAACCTTGGGTGCCTCCCAACACTCTGTGCCTGTAGCTCCCAACCTGGGCCTCTCAAGCAGCATAAAGGTCACACCTTGAGTGTCTGTGTATAGCTGCAACCAACCAGCAACAGTCCAGTCACACTCTGGCTTCCACCAGCCTTGTCACCTCTTGCAGGGTGACCCCAACACTCCTTCCCCTCAAATCCCCTTCCTGACTGCAACAGGTGGCTGGCAGAAACTCTGAAAGATGAGTTTTAGGAACACAAGACAAAAACCAGAAGTGATCCCCAGTGTCCCCTACCATCACAAGCAATCCCATCATACAACAATACTCAAATTTGTCCATCTCTCTCTTAAAACTAAGCTGTTTATGTGCCCCCTCCCCCCCCAACTCCTTTTTGGAAGGCTTTTCCAAAAGCCGACTCCTTTGATGGTTAGAAACCTTCTAATTTCTAGCCTGAATTTGTTCATGTCCAATTTACACTCATTTGCTCTTGTCCACCATTGTCCTTCAGCTTAAATAGCTCTTTACCCTCCTGATGTATTTATAGAGCAAAATCACATCCCCTTCCCTAGCCTTCTTCTTGCGAGACTAAGCAATTCTCCTCTCATAAGATAGGCCCTCTGTTCCCCTTATCATTCAAGTAGCTTTTCTCTGCACCTGTTCCCGTTTGAATTCATCTTTCTTGAACATGGGTGGTCAGCACTGTACACAGTATTCCAAATAAGGTCCCACTAGTGTTTTTTAACAATGGTATGAGTACTTCTCTGTCCCTACTGCATATTCCTTGCCTAATACATCCTGGGATCACATTTGCCATTTTTCACAGCCACATCATATTGGTGGCTCATAGTTATCCTGTGATCAGTCCATATACCCAGTGTCCTGTGTCGCTTCCAACTATAAGCCCCCAGCCTGTAGCAGAAATTATTATTAGATCCTAAGTGCATGACCTTACACTTTGTACTACTGAATTTCATCCCATTTCTGTCACTCCAGTCTTTTAGGTCATCCAGACCTTCCTGTGTAATATTCCCATCCTCCACTGTATTGAAGCCGCTTCCCAATCTTGTATCATCTGCAAATTTCATTAGTGCACTCCTACTTTTTCTGCCAAGGTCTTTAATAAAAATATTGAATAAGACTGGTGTTAAGATTGATCCTTGAAGAACTCCACTCACAACCTCCCTCGCATCCAATAATTCATTTTCCAGCACAACCCATTGCCTTCTCCCATTTAGCCAGTTTCTTACCAACCTTACAATTCTTGTACTAACTCCTACTTCTCTAATTTAACTAATAATTTCCCATGTCAAATGCTTTACTGGAGTCCAAGTATATTAGATCTAATGCATTTTCCTTATTTACAGATCATCAATTATTTTCTCAAAGAGGGAAGTCAAGTTTATCTGGCATGCTCTACCTTCGGTAAAACCATGTTACATTACTTCCATTTAAATTCATGGAAGTAAAGGGGTTCTTTCCTTCACAATGCATTCTAAAGCCTTGCATACTACTGAGGTCAGAGTAACAGGTCTATAATTGCTTGATCAGTCCCCTCAACCCCTTTTTAAAATATAGGTACAACATTAGCTATTCTCCAGTTATATGGAACTACCCCTGAATAGATAGATTTAAAATCCTTCTTGCCAGACTAGCAAGTTCATGTGCCAGTTACTTCAGTATTCTGGGAAGGAAATTATTTCCTCACCCACAATTTGAGTGCATTAAATTCTCCACCCCCCCCAACACACTTCCTTCTCCCCCACCCCTCCAACTTTGGATGCGATAATATCCCGTTCTATACACTCATTTCCATCAGCCTTCCCAACTTCATGCCCATGTTCCATATCATCCTTACAGAAAACCAAGAAAAAAGTATTCGTTTAGTATTTGAGCTTTAGCTAGATTATCTTCAGTCTCCTTACCATTCATCCTGCATAGCTGCCCACCCTCATCTTTCCTTATTCTCTTTATTTATATAACTGAAAACCTTATTTATTTTAATTTCCTTGGCAAGAGCTAATTCAACAGGATTTTTGGCAATTCTCACTTTATCTCTACATTTTCTAATTTCCAAGTTATGGCTTTCTTTGCTGATCAATCCTTTTTCCAGTCCCCATATCCTCTGTGCTTACTCCTAATCTTTTTGAGGTCATTATTCACACATCTGGGTCTGGAGCCTTTCCTCATACCATTTTTCTTTTTTCTTGGGATGCAAATTTCAGGCAGTTTTTATAGTGTTGATTGGAAGAAATTCCAAGCCTCTTCCATGTTTAAATCCTCAAGTCTTCCAGTCCAGGTGACTTCTTTAATTCCCTTAATTTCCCAAAATACACCTTTGGGGAATAGTACAAAATTATTCACTTGTTTAAATGAAAGCAGATGATGACTTGGTGGCATACATAACTGTTTTCCATATGATTGATCACAATAATGTTTGCAGATAGTGAAAGTCCTACAACTGTGTGTTTGCAAATATATAAATAAACAGAGCCTAATTCATCCTGATGTTCACAGTGCCATCTTGAAATCTCCATTTTTTCTTCTCCTGTTGCTAAACATGTCAGTCCTCCATAACAGTAGAGAAAGAATATCATGTGATCAAGGTGACCAATCACACACTGAGAACAACAGTGAATAGTCAGAGTGAGAAAATCATGAATAATCCATAGATTGAAATATATTCCTATAAATTATCTGTCAAACCCTTTTGAATGGCAAACAAAATCATTAAGTTCATGATTGTTTGTACTTAAATCACAAAACAAGGAAAAGCACAAAATTCTTAAGATAAATGATTTGCTCTGAATAGTTGGCCAGCTCTACTTACACCCACGGATGGGTATAATACCTTAATTTTAATTTTACAAACCTTTCTAAAGTGAAAAAAAGTGTTCATTGACAGCCTGTCAGCTCATCTTTTTCAGTTGGAAAACAGGTTTAATGATGTATTATGTTATAATGATTTTATGTCACACTCTACAAGACTGACATGCACAAACAAGCAGTGCTTTGTGTGTCAGATAATCTTTGCTGGATTGTTATTGAAAAGAAGGAATGTGCAGGTAGCATTTAGTGGGTGGTAGCAGATGCATACAGATTTGGGGAGTTCACTTGAACATACTTAATGAAGCACACACAATGACAGACAATACTGACTGACAACCATAAGCTGACGAAAAACCTGGGAATACTTTACATGTCTCATTTAAAATATACTCTGTTAAATTAACTGCTGGTAGCACTACAAATATATTGTGTCCCTCTATCGTTAAATGTTGATTTTTTTTCCCCCACTTCTTTGTAAGGCTGATGAAACTTTTCTGTCAAAAAAAAAAAAAAAAAAAAAGACACCTGAAAATTGAGGTTTTGATAAAACAAGGTGTCTGCTTCACACAGAAGCATTTTTTGCCCCCATTGAAAAACCAAAATACCCCAAAAATGAAATATTTTGATTTGGAAATGCTGCCATGGTATGTCATGAGAGTTGTAGTTTTGGTTGTCTCATATCCCCATTATCCTGTATGACCCAGGCTTCCCATCAGGTCTCTTTTTCTCCTGATGCATTGCCAGAGACTCCCATGATGCACTGCCTCCCCTCTCCAAGAAGGGAGACCATGGTTCATTGTGGGAGGATATAGTCCAACCAGGAAGCCTGGCCTATGGAGGAGAATGTGAGCACGAGGCACCTCAACTACAACTCTCATGAAGAATTGTGGCAATGCTTCCAAATTAAAAGGTTTGGGGATTTGTCTGATTTTATTTTTTTAATTTTGCCCCCACCTCCCCAAAAGAAAGTTAGGTGGAAATAAATTGTTTCTTTGGAAAAAAAAAAATTTTTTTTGTGGATTTTTTTCCTCCTCCTCAACCAGCTCTACTTAACTGTCTCTAGATTATGAATCATTTGGAATGGGAATCATATCTTTTGCTGAATGGAGAGCACCTAGCACACTGTAGGTGCTACCAAAAATAGAGAACACGTATCCTACACAGATCAGTCTAAGAAGGTCTTAAAAATATAGTACCAGATCCTCAGCTGGTCCAAATCAACATAGTTCCAGTAACTTCCATTGATTTTTTCTAGTTGAGAATTTGTTCTATAGTGCGTCTGGGAAGTGGTCATGGAATATGGATCCTTACATCAGTGAGTCAAATCCAGCCCAAGTTAGCAGTGGCTGAAAATTGTTATCATTCCATGTTTGTTGAATGACCTTTTTAAATAAACTGATAATCTCTATATACTTCCTAGTGGACAAAGGCCCACATCTAACACCCATTTGGCGATCTCAGCAAAGAGGCCAAGCACAGAATGACGATGATTGAAGACATCTCTCAACTAAAGACTACCCTCCAGGTAGATGTTGAGATATACTGGCATGGCAAGGTGGGAAACTTGCACTCCTGTTGACTATTCTGTACCTGCTCAATCTGCAGATACATTGATCTGGCACCTTTTCACCAGCACTAAATTATTTGAGGAGAGAAAAGCCTGTGCAAGCCAAGTTTAACATTTCTAAATTTGGAGGAAGTAGCACTTAGCATCGGTTTTTAGATGTTATAGAATCATAATTAAAGATAGAAAGGATTTACTAGGTCACACTGAGCAAAAGAAGTTCTACAGTTTGGGTTAGACTGTTATTCTGCATGGACAAAATGGTAAGGTTTATTTATTTCTTTTTATTAAAGAAAGTGCCTTATTAACTAAAAAATTAACCAGGCCTAACCTTTAAACACATCAATGGAGCCAAGATTTCGCTTTTAAGTCAAAGGGAGTTTTGCCCTTGACTACAATGGAGATGGGTCCCGGTTTTCACCCATACATTTGTGGCCTGATACATAGGCCAGAGAAAAGGCTTCACATAAGCATCTGTGCTTTTGATTTCTTAACAAAACTGCCCATCATCTTGGGTTCACACCCCATGTCATGCCAATGGAACTTAAAATTGTAATAATAGAATCATGGAATATTTGGGTTGGAAGAGATCTCAGAAGTCATCTAGTCCTATCCCCTGCTCAAACCAGGACCAACACCAACTAAATCATCCTAGCCAGGGCTTTGTCAACCCGGCTTTAAAAACCTCTAAGGATGGAGATTCCACCACCTCCCTAGGTAACCCATTCCAGTGCTTCACCACCCTCCTAGTGAAATACTGTTTCCTAATATCCAACTTCGACCTCCCCCATTGCAACTTGAGACCATTACTTCTTGTTCTATCATCTGCCACCACTGAGAACAGCCTAACTCCATCCTCTTTGCAACCCTCCTTCAGGTAGTTGAAGGCTGCTATCAAATCCCCCCTCACTCTTCTCTTCTGCAGACTAAATAACCTCAGTTCCCTCAGCCTCTCCTCGTAAGTCATGTGCCCCAGCCCCCTAAACATTTTTGTTGCCCTGTGCTGGACTCTCTCCAATTTATCCACATCCCTTCTATAGCGGGGGGCGGGGCGGCAGCCTCACCAGTGCCGAATAGAGGGGAATAATCACTTCCCTTGATCTGCTGGCAATGCTCCTACTAATACAACCCAATATGCCATTGGCCTTCATGGCCAACCTTCTCAAAGCACTTTCTTCCAGTTTTACATGATTCAAAAAAAAATAAAATGTTGTACCACTGTCACCGCCCCCCTCTCCCCCTCCTTTTATTTTTTTAGGAAAGGAGACTTTATTAGAGTTTAAATCTATTCATCTATCACCCACCACTATATTAACTGAGTACCACACACATCCCTGTAAATATAGATAGTGTTAATATATCAGTTTTACAGATGGGGAAACAGTCTGGAGATTAATCCATCAGACAAGAAGTCTGTAGCAGAGCTGGGAATAAAACCAGATCTCCCGAGTGCCAGTTCAGTGTCTTAGCCATAAAACTATACTTCCTTTACCGTGTTACTAATACTATTGTGGGCAAATACTGAAAGAAAAGTTAAAGCTTCATTACTTATAATGTTCATTTACTTTTGTTTGCAGTCAGCTTCCCTTTCAGGTCTCAAGCAGCTGTACAAAGCAGCAGTGGTTGGGTTACAAGTAATACAGAGAAATTTTTGTTTTATTTTTAAACTTTTTTCCACTGGAATTTTTAAGACTTCTCAAAACACATCTGTTAGTCTCTAGCTTTTTTTAAGATAGTAATTTTACAAAACCTAAATCAAATTTGATATGACAACATCCCTTTAAGTATATACAACCATATCATTTATCCATGCTAGGCATCATTTTTACTACGCTACATTCTCAGGGGAAAACGAGTGTGGCAGGTTTTAGGGACTGAGGGCCGGCCATCCTCACATATCAGCACATGAGCACGGGACTCCAACGGGTGCCCAAGCCAGCCCTACAGATACTGCTAAGGCAAAACATTCTGACAATGGTGCACGTGAGCGTGCACACCTCTAAAATGGAATGGACATGAGCAAGCGCTCGAAGAATTACAGAATCGGAGAAGGATTAAGTAATAATATAATAGAGACCTAAACAATCTATAGTCAACAGACCATATCCCTTTGGACACGTGTATGCCTCCTCAATGCAGGCAAGTATTTTATCCTCAACTATGTTATTCATAAACAGCTTAATCTACAACCCACTGATATCAATGGGAGTCCTTCCAACTGACTTCACAGTAATCACTGGGTAAGGCATTAAAAGACTTGGCATTTAGGTCTTTCATCTGAGGATTTCAAAGCAAAGCACTTTCCCAATGTTAGCTAGTGAATTGTTCTCTAAAATCACACACACTAGGGTCCCAATCCTGCATTTGCTCACATTTACTCACCTGACTATTTACATGCATGAAGTTACTCATGTGTGAGGATGTTTGCTGAATGGAGATCCAGCTATATAACCTCTAGAAAGATCAAATAATCTACCTATTTTACAAGGCTGGACTTTCAAAGAAACAAAATAGCAGGTATCTTGACAGAGGCTTAATAATTTGTTATGCTTGCTAACTTCAAACCACACACTGTCTGCATCTTTGAATTAAGCACAGCTATTTCCATGATTAAAGCTTATTCCTTTCTGGAGTCTCTCTCAAAAAAGGACTTTTACCCTTGTTTCATCTTTTTCTAAAATGGGATAAAAATGGTATGTCTATAACCCCCCGTCCCCAACATCTAGGACCACCTTTTATATTCAAAATGAAGACTTGCTAGAATGAACACACACCCACACTTGTGGGTGCAGTTACCATGAGTGCCTATGCACATGAAGTATTTGTACACTGAAATGGACAGATGGTTTAATGGCCATTTGCATGCACAGACACAGTTTGACTGTACAAATAAAAATAGACATTTATTTTCTTGGATTAGGGCCGGGGGGGGGGGGGGGGCTATAGTGCTCAGATGATTTCCTCCCAATGCTAATGCAACTCCTTTTACCAGCACACCAATTCCTATTGATCCCCTTCCACATTTATGAATTTCCTTAAAACAAGGAACCTGTTAACAAGGACTTATAATACAAAAGGGAAAAAAGGCAGATCTGAAGCTGAGTGATACAAGAGCATAGCTATTCAAAAACAAAAAAAATTTCAGGAAAAAAATACAGAAAATTTACCTTCCTCACACTGATTTTTGGTCAAAAGGAAAAAAAAAGTTTTGATGAACATTTCCTGACAAGCTGAGTGTGAAAGAATCTCAAAAGTTTCAAAGGTGCAGGAGGGGATGATCACTCATAAATGCAGATGTTCATCTAAATCTTTCTGGCCTGCAAAAAAATGTTCATAATCCATGAGAACAGATTCTCTATGGGACCTTTTTAGTACTTCTTGTTGCTGATCAGGATAGAAATACAGGACAGCAAGTATTGCTTTTCCCATGGAATTTCATCACTTCCGGTTTGGTCTAAATCAGGAAGGGTTGAAACAAACAATTTTTGAGCACACATTTTATCATATATCCATTTAAACTGATATAGATGCCCATTCTGCTGTTCCTCCCACCTATATCTCTACATTCACTTGGACCAAACCTCACCTTTTAAAGTTTCTCTCTCCCATTCACTCTAGTACTGCATTAAGCCTAGTTTAAACAAAAAAAAGGTTCTCATTTTCCTATACATATTTTAGAAAAAAAAAATCTATGAGTTCTAATATAGGACTTGAGGACTTTAAAAGGTTCAGTTTTGGCCTGAATGTCTGGAAAAAGTCTTTGCACAAGTACTGAATGAATCACCTGGGACAAGTAAACACAGACTGAAAGATTACTTTGTCTCATTTTCCTTCCTAAACTCATTTTCAGCATATTCCATGTTACTACTATGTATTTTTCTCTTTTAAGCAAAGTAACAGCATTCTCTCCCCTACCCCTTTCTTCTTCTTCTTCTATATTATGTGGAAAATGTACCTTTTTACAATGCACACAATCCTTCTTGCTCACACAGCGTAGGATAATTATCAGAACAGTAATGCATGAGACATCAGGTATTTTTCAATGAATTTAAGCCCCCATATTTACGATGCCTGCAAGTGTGCTCAACTAATCATGGCTGCTAAAGGGGGCCAGGTGCATAAATATAGTGATTTAAGAAACAAAAACAAAAATGAACTCTCCAAGTTGTATACCCATCCTTAACTATTACTACAACTAAGACAGGAGGAAGAATCTATGCTTATAACAAATGCTCGAGCTACAGATATTTTTATATTTTATTTTTCTTACAGAAGGTGGAGAAAGCTACTATGGGAGAGACTATTCTAGATATGAGTTTGACAAAATAGGGAAGAACTGGTTGAGAATTTGAAAGTGGAAGGCAGCTTGGGTGAAAGTGATCATGAAATGATGAGTTCATGATTCTAAGAAATGCTAGGAGGGAGAACAGCACAATAAAGACAATGGATTTCAAGAAGGCAGACTTTAGCAAACTCTGGGAGTTGGTAGGTAAAATCCCATGGGAAGCAAATTTAAGAGGAAAAGCAACTGAAGACAGTTGGCAGTTTTTCAAAGAGACATTGAGGGCAAAAGAGCAAACTATCCCACTGCATAGGAAAGACAAGTATAGCAAGAGACCACCCTAGCTTAACCAGGATATCATCAATGATCTAAAACTCAAAAAAAGTCCTATAAAAAGTGGAAGCTCGGTCAAATTACAAAAGGATGAATATAAACAACACAAGTATGTAGGAACAAATTAGAAAAGCCAAGACACAAAATGAGATCAAACTAGCTAGGGACATAGAAGGAAACAAGGAAACATTCTACAAATACATTAGAAGGAAGAGGAAGACCAAGGACAGAGCAGGCCCATTACTCAATGAGAGGGGGAAGACAATAACAGAAAATGTGGAAATGGCAGAGGTGCTTAATGATTTCTTTGTTTCAGTTTTCACCAAGAAGGTTGGTGGCGATTGAACATCTAACAGTGAATGCCAGCGAAAATGAGGTAGGATCAGAGTGAAATAGGGAAAGAACAAGTCAAAAATTACTTAGACAAGTTAGATGTCTTCAAATCACTGGGGCCTGATTAAATGCATCCTAGAATGCTCAAGGAGCTGACTGAGGAGACATCTGACCCATTAGCAATTATCTTTGAAAAGTCATGGAAGATGGGAGACATTCCAGAAGACTGGAAAATGGCAAATATAGTGTCCATCTATAAAAAGGGAAATAAGGACAACCCATGGAATTACAGACCAGTCAGCATAACTTCTGTACCCGAAAAGATAATGGGGCAAATAATTAAGCAATCAATTTGCAAACACCTAGAAGATAATAAGGTGATAAATAACAGTCAGCAAAGACTTGTCAAGAACAAATCATGTCAAACCAACCTGATAACTTCCTTTGACACGGTAACAAGCCTTGTGGATAGGTGGGAAGCAGTAGATGTGGTATATCTTGACTTTAGTAAAGCAGTGCAAGAGGCGGAAGCAAGTCTATGGGGGAGCCATGGCCATCCATCCAGCGTCACGAGGACGCGAAGAAGGATTTTTTAATTCAATCTAAGATACACAACTTCAGCTATGAGAATAGCGTAGCTCAAGTTGATGTATCTTAGATCGATCCCCCCGCCCCCGGGTAAACCAGGCCATACAGTCTGTGGACAATACCAAACTAGGAGGGGTTGCAAGTGCTTTGGAGGATAGGATTAAAATTCAGAATGATCTGGACAAACGGTCTGAAGTAAATAGGAGGAAATTCAATAAGGACAAATGCAAAGTACTCCACTTAGGAAGGAACAATCAGTTGCACACATACAAAGTGGCAAATGACTGCCTAGGAAGGAGTACTGTCGAAAGAGATCTGGGAGCCATAGTGGATCACAAGCTAAATATGAGTCAACACTGTAACTCTGTTGCAAAAAAAGCAAACGAGTATTGTAAGCAAGACATGAGAATGAATTTTTCCACTCTACTCCGCGCTGAGTAGGCCTCAACTGGAGTATTGTGTCCTGTTCTGGGCACCACGTTTCAGGAAAGATGTGGACAAATTGTAAAAAGTCCAGAGAAGAGCAACAAAAATGATGAAAGGTCTAGAAAACATGACCTATGAAGGAAGATTGAAAAAATTGGGTTTGTTTAGTCTGAAGAAGAGAAGACAGAGGGGACATGATAAGTTTTCAAGTACATTAAAGGTTGTTACAAGGAGGACGGAGAAAAATTGTTCTTCTTAACCTCTAAGGATAGGACAAGAAGCAATGGGCTTAAACTGCAGCAAGGGCAGTTTAGATTGGACATTAGGAAAAACTTCCTAACTGTCAGGATGGTTAAGCACTGGAATAAATTGCCTAGGGAAGTGGTGGAATCGCCATCATTGGGTATTTTTAAGAGCAGGTTGGACAGACACTTGTCAGGGATGGTCTAGATAATACTTAGTCCTGCTGTGAATGCAGGGGACTGGACTAGATGACCTCTTGAGGTCCCTTCCAGTTCTATGATTCTATGACAACACAGGCAGAATATCGGACCTGCAAAATCTTAAAATTGTATTTTTCGGTACTAAAGATACAGGTGAGAATTCAATGGCTTGTTTTTTTTTTTTTTTAAAAGCTCACATTTGAAATTCTTTATATTCTTAAAACATCTCCTCCCTCTCCCCCCAAAAACGGGTAATAAAATTCAAAAAGTTGCATTAAGGTGGAGTTGCCAAATACACAAGAGCCACCAAACTTGGAGTGTCTCCAACAGAAACTGTGACTTAGCCATACTGCATATACAGTGCACATGCTTAAAAAGGCAGCCTAGATCTAGATATATTGCCCATTTTAAGTATGGGAATAGCTCTGAACCCCATTGTTTCTCTAGAACTGGAATGCACTTCTAAAACATACCCACTAGTGAAGGCACTAATGATAATGCTCTATAGAATTATATGAAGCATTACATATGCACAATGGAAACAAATTATGATTGCTGGAAGGAAGCAGAGTTATGAATTTCCTGCCTTTTGTGTATTTAATATAATTTATTTGCCGCATTAGACTTTTCTGTTGAGAAGTACCGTTGCAAAGAGACAATGAACTTACAAGATGTTTCTGCAGCAGAGAAAATACAAGCCATTTGTTATTGGTAGGAAAGTTGCATTATCTCTAGAAATAGCAAAAGGATGAGAAGACTATTTCAATCTAAAACCCAGCTGTCTCGGCAGTAACAATAAAATCTCATTCATATTCCATTTACCGGGAAGGATGCCAACGTGCTTATATTGTCTATTTTCACTGCAATATTTTATGTTTCTTAAGGCAAAGGATATCATCTCTGGCTACATCTGTGGGGTATTTAAATGTGTGGAAGCATTTCTCAGGAAAAAGTTTTGCAATTGCTACTGAAATGAAGGCCATAAAACACCTGAGTAAAACATGAAAAGCTCTTATCTTTACTCAGATAGGCACCTTCGAATTGACTACAAATGGAAGTTGTAGAAGGGAAAAGGACCTCGTCATTTTGTTTTTCAGCTGGAAAAGAAAAAAAAGAGGCACTGTAAAGTATACGAGATATGCCTTTTTGTAGTATGATATAGTTTTCCTCTGTACAGCACCTTTTATCATAAGATTTTAAGAATCCTCAGCAATTCTGCTAAGTCGTTGAGTGTTATAATGAATAGCTACCACTGCCCTCTACTGCATGGAATCAGAACTGCTAGTTTCTGTGATGTGCTATATTGGTACCAGCTCATGGAGGCTGTGCTTTAGCTCAAGCAGCAGAAGTTACTCCTAGACTGTCAATTATCATTGTCATCTGTATTCTGGTAGAGCCCACAGTGTGCTAGGAGCTGTCCATGCACCCAAGAAGACAGTCCCTCATAACTTAAGAAGACAAGCCACAAAAGATGTGAGACGGTGGTGGTCAAAATATATACATTGTATAAATGGGTTGAGGGGTGTGTTCTTTAGTGAATATCCCTGACTTGTGCCAACCTTTATTAGTTGGGTCAAAGCTAGTAGCATTGGCCAGAAGAAGAGGTGGGAGAGAACTTAAGCAACAAGAGCACATAAGTAAGGAGGGGTAGAGTTGCAAAGAGCTTTATGGATGAGAACCTGAACTTGATGGAATGAAACAGTTTGTGAGGGGAAATTGTTATAGTATTGGATATATTTTAATGATGATAGGGAAACTGAGCCACAAAGAGATTTGCCCAAGTTCTCACAGCAAGCCAGTAGCAGACTTGAGAATAGATGCAAGTGTCCTTGCCTCCTCTCCCCAAGTCTCCTGCTCTGGCCATCCATCCACACCTGTCAGTTGGCTTTAATGTGCCTTACAGAGAAGAAAATGCTGTTAATCTGGAATAGAGGCAGAACATGGAAAGTGCTTTCACTATTCAAAAAATAAATGGCCTTGCAGGAATATCCAGAAGGGCAATATGATATTTTATTCTGAGCTGTTTTTTTCCCCTGAGTTTGACTGTCTAAATCCTTTCCTGCATAAGTGAAATAACTTAGCTCCTTTTCCCCCTCAGACCCAGTGCTGTTCGAAAAGAATTTCCCAAAGTGATTACCTAAAGTTCTGAAAGAGAAATGATTACAAATGGCTGAGTTAACTGCTCCAGATGGTCTCATCAGTCATCATAATGCGGTCTCAGCACAAGTCTCGTCAAGACCAGCAACTTGTCATGACAGATGACATCTCTTTAAGGAGACTTCCTCCCTTGGTTTTTCCATCTAGCAAACCCTCCAGGCATAAGGTGCTTGCAAATGAAGGCCCTTAAGGAATATTCAGGGGGGAATCATTGCTAGCTGTCACGAGCGAGTTGGTTAGTTGTTTTCTTTAGTGGTACCTTATTTCTGATTCTTGAAGTGTTTTTATTTACACGCAGGTCTTGTAAAGTGCTTTTGCTTTTAAGATGAATTCAGTGCCGATTAAAAAGGTACCCAGATAAGAGCAATGGAGACTGAACTGTGTAAACCAAAGATAATATGGACCTACCTCATGAGGGTGTTGTGAGGACTGGTTCATTAAATGTTTGTGAGTTGCACAGACTATAGTCATGAGCACCAGAGAAATGTCTAATAATAAATAAGTGCCAACTTGTTTATGATTCAGTCGGTAGGGCAAGGGACCAGGATACCTCAATTCTATTCCCAGCTCTGCCACCTATCTCCAGTGAGAACTTGTACAAGTCACATCATCACTCTGTGCCTCAGTTTCCCTACCTGTAAAATGGGAACAACAACATTTACTATGCATTGAGATCCTAGGATGAAAAGAACTAAATGTTTATTTGAAGAAATGACAAGAGGACAGAATTCAAAATCTCATTCCCACTAAGCCATCTACTGCCACCCTTCCTGCACTGTTTTCAGCAATAAGAAGAAAAAGCAGCCAAATACTTTAACTTTGCAAGAAGAGCAACTGCCTTTCTAATGCCATAGATCCTATCCCTATGGTAGAACAGAGGAAACTATTTATAACAAGTTGTGTCGGATTCAGTCCTTGTTTTCTCTTTATCAATTGTCCATGGACAGATCACAATTTTGATGAACATATTCATTTTTTGAAATTACCACGTTTTACACTAGCATAGGTAGTTGAGGGTGTGGGGAAGGTTGTGACTAAGTATTGCTTCAGCTATTCACCATTTGGCCCTGGGTTACACTTAAAATTTACATTAAACAAACTATATTTCTCAGGGATGTGAAAAATTCACCCCTCTTATCACTGTAGTTAAGCCAACCTTACCTGGAGGGGACCTATCTACATCGGCAGAAGAATTCTTCCACCAATGTAGCGTACCACTGCTTCGGGAAGTGGATTACACAAATCAACAGAAAACCCCCCATTCTATTGGTGTAGCAAATATCTAGATCTATGCCTCTGTAGCTCTGCAACTGTGTCTCTGTAGCCCTGGTAGTACAGACAGACAATCTCCTGATTTTTGAAATGTACGCCATTTGGAATGGTTACTAGAGCTGTATAGGAACCGGAATTTCCATTTTGTAGGAAATTCTGTGATTACTAAATTTGTTTCTGTTGGGAATCAGAACAAAACCAAAAGAATTTCAAAATTTCCCACAAAACAAGATTTTCAACAAAAATTTCATTTGGGGTCAATTAAAAGATTCTGTTTTCAATAAATATAAAAACATTTCATTCTGATTTTGACTTTTTAAACTTGTATATTATAAAATGAATTTCATAAACAGTCTAAACACTGCATTAGAGTAAGGTCTACATCTTCATGTTCCAAAATGAAATTTGTTAAAATTGACACATTCCTATGGAAAATTTCAATCTTGATTAGATGCTCCATCAGAAACATTTTGACCAGTTCTAATGGTATGTCCCTGTTCCACAATTGCCTAAACACCACTCTTGGGATCATGTTTCCAGTGTGAATACTCACAACTAGCACTTCCTGTGAGTATTCTCCAATAGCCACTTAGTATTAGCTGTTTTGGAGAACATCCCTATCAGCAAATTTGCTTCCCTAGAGTAATTAGCAAAAGTGAACACCAAGAGGAAAACAAACACAGCCAGTGAATTCACTTGAAAATTCAGATGAAGACTACACTGTTGGCTACAGACTACCCACAAAAAAATTGAATTGAAAATTATATTTTTGATTATTTTAAAGGATGAGAGGAACCATCCATAATCTATCCTGGCACTAAACACATATAAAATATTTAATACTAGTACTAATAATTAGTGCTGTTGATTAATCACAGTTAACTCACGCGATTAACTCAAAAAAATTAATCACAATTAAAAATATCAATCATGATTAATTGCACTGAAACAATAAAATACCAATTTAAATGCATTAAATCTTTTTGGATGTTTTTCTACATTTTCAAATATATTGATTTCAGTTGCAACACAGAATACAAAGTGTACAGTGCCCACTTTATATTATTATTACAAATATTTGCACTGTAAAAATGATAAACAAAAGAAATAGTATTTTTCAATTCACTTCATACAAGTACCGTAGTGCAATCTCTTTATAGTGAAAGCACAAGTTACAAATGTAGATTTTTTTTTGTTACATAACTGCACTCAGAAACAAAACAATTTAAAACTATAGCATCTAGCAGTCCACTCAGTCCTACTTCTTGTTCAGCCACTAGCTAAGACAAACAAGTTTGTTTACATTTATGGGAGATATTTCTGCCTGTTTCTTATTTACAATGTCACCTGAGAGTGAGAACAGACATTCGCATGGCACTTTTGTAGTCTGCATTGCAAGGTATTTGTGTGCCAGATATGCTAAACATTCATATGCCCCTTCATGTTTTGGCCACCATTCCAGAAGACATGCTTCCATGCTTATGACGCTTCTTTAAAAAAAATTATGCATTAATTAAATTTGTGCCTGAAGTACTTGGAGGAGAAGTGTATGTCCCCTGCTCTGTTTTTTACCTGTATTTAGCCGTATATTTCATGTTATATCAGTCTCGGATGATGACCTAGTATGTTGTTTGTTTTAAGAACACCTTCACTGCAGATTTGACAAAAGGCAAAGAAGGTACCAATGTGAGATTTCTAAAGATAGCTATAGCACTTGACCCAAATGCCTTCCAAAATCTGAGAGGGACAGGGTGTGGCGTATACTTTCAGAAGTCTTAAAAGAACAACACTGCAATGCGGAAACTACAGAACCCAAACCACCAAAAAAGAAAATCAACCTTCTGCTGGTGGCATCTGACTTAGATGATGAAAGTGAACATGCGTTGGTCTGCACCGTTTGTCTAGTTATCAAGCAGAACCAGTCAACAGCATGGACACATATTCTCTGGAATGGTGATTGAAGCATGAAGGGACACATGAATCTTTAGCCCATCTGGCAAAAATATCTTACAATGGCAGCAAAAACAGTGCCATGCAAATGCCTGTTTCACTTTTATGTGACGTAAACAAGAAGCAGGCAGCAGTATCTCCTGCCAATGTAAAATTTGTTTGAGCAATTGGCTGAACAAGAAGTAAGACTGAGTTGACTTGTAGGCTCTAAAGAAAACAGTTACAAATATAGAGTTATGTACAAAAAGCAAGTTTAACTTTCACGATAAAGAAATTGCACTACAGTACTTGTATTAAGTGAATTGAAAAATACTATTTCTTTTGTTTTTACAGTGCAAATATTTAGAATAAAAAATAAGTATGAAGTGAGCATTGTAGACTTCCTATTCTGTGTTGTAATTGAAATCAATATATTTGAAAATATCCAAAAATATTGATATAAACTGTATTCTATTATTAACAATGTGACTTTTTTTTAAATCATTTGACAGCCCCACTAATAATAAAAACAATTGGTCTTATATTTGAAAGTCTCCACCTAATCTACAAAGGTGCTACTAACTCCCATGTCTGTAGAATCCACTGATACCTTTGAATGAAAGGCACTCAGGGAACACAAAATATTATTTTATCCCCTTTTTCCTTTATAGAATAAATCAACCAATTCCTTGCAATGTGTCTTCATTTCCAGGCCTCACCCTACCTCTGTGTATTTTCAGATTCCAACTCAAATGACTCCTTTCCTCTCCCTCCCCCTGCAGCATCTGCATACATAGAAAATATTTAAAAAGCATTCTGTGGATTTTTTAGCTTCTTTTAATGCAGTTTAGTGAATGGAAATAAAGAGAAACTAATACTATCAGCATAGCAACACAGGACTGGAAGGGACCTGTTGGGTCCACAAATCCAGTATCCTGCTTTTACAGGCAACCCCCATCATATAATTCCATTTATAATTATTGACCAAGATTCATCTAACCATCCAGCTCACCACAGTTCACAAGTAAGTGCTTAGTGGATCATCATGGACTACAGTTTTAGAAACTCTGAACTACCTCTTTCTATATTTTTCCAATTATTTATTTAAATAATTAACATTAAGAAGCCTATTAAGAACATAAAGAACAGCCATACTGGGTCAGACCAAAGATCCATCTAGCCCAGTATCTTGTCTTCCAACAGTGGCCAATACCAGGTGCCCCAGAGGGAATGAACAGAACAGATAATCATCAAGTGATCCATCCCCTGTTGCCCATTCCCAGCTTTTGGCAAACAGAGGCCAAAGACACCATCCCTGTCCATTACGAATTTATCTAGTTCTTTTTTGAACGCTGTTATAGCTTGGTCTTCACAACATCCTCTGGCAAAGAGTTCCACAGGTTGTGCGTTATGTGAAAAAAATACTTCCTTTTGTTTTAAACCTGCTGCCTATTCATTTCATTTGGTGACCCCTAGTTTGTGTATTATGAGAAGGAGTAAATAATACTTTATTTACTTTCTCCACAACGGTCATGATTTTATAGACCTCTATCATATCTCCCCTCAGTCATTTCTTTTCCAGGCTAAAAAGTCCCAGTCTTATTAATCTCTCCTCATAAAGCAGCAGTTCCATACTCCTAATAATTTTTATTGCCCTTTTCTGAACCTTTTTGAATTCCAATACATCTCTTTTGAGATGGGGTGACCACATCTGCACGCAGTATTCAAGATGTGGTCATATCATGGATTTAAATAGCGGCAATATGATATTTCTGTTTTCTTATCTATCCCTTTCTTAAATGATTCCCAACATTCTGTTTGCTTTTTTGACTGCCGCTGCACACTGTGGCTAGTTCTCTGAAAACATCCACTCAATCTCTTTCTTGACCAGTAACAGCCAATTTAGACCCCATCATTTTATATGTATAGTTGGGATTATGGTTTTCCAATGTGCATTACTTTGTATTTATCAACATTTAATTTCATCTGCCATTTTGTTGCCCAGTCACCCAATTGAAACCTGCTATACTGGATTACAGCACAGTAAACCTCCCATAATGGTATCATAGCATCCTTTCTTCCCCTAATCTACTGGTGGTAGAGAAAATCCTATTGGCTGCCAGATACATTTTGAAAAAGTGTTGGGTTTTGCACAAAAATCCCTCCAAAACATAAAAGCACTAATATAAGGTACTGCAGTTCCTAGAAACGGCCCCTCAGACTCACACTCAAGCAAGAGTACTTTACTGCAAATAAGTAACTTAAACATTTTTAATTATATTGACAAAATGAGATTCAGGCAAGATTAAAAAAGGCGCATTTTTTTCCTTATCTCAAAAAAAAAAAAAAAATCTGTTTTTCAGCCAAGGTGTCTTACAAAACCCTTTGATAAAAACTGAAGGATATAATAACCACACCGAAGCACTGTGGCTTGTGGAGACAGAGACAGAGACAGAGACAGACAAGCAATTTGGGAAACTTTTTAAAAAAATCACAGCTACAGGAAGATCAGATGGCTCAAGGGAATCTAACAGATTCTGGAGCTTTTCACCTTTAGGTCACTAGTTTAATGCAGCTTCACAAGGGAATGAACAGAACGTATTACCAGCTAATGACATTTGGTGATCTCCATGGACCACTGTCCCCATCAAATAAACCACCTTCGTAATTGGGAGATCTGCTATTAGTCTCAGCAGAGAGACCAAGGATTGAACGAGCCATGGAGAATGGCTTACTCTTTTCCCCCTAGAAATGAAGTCCCTCCAGGTCAGGATTGAAACTCACAGATGGGGAAGCTTGCACCACCCCTGCCTGTGCTATAGCTGTTCAAGGGAAGGAGGGAGGATTTTATTCTTCAGAGAATAATCAGCCAGATACCTTCCACCAGAACTAAATTTACTTCAGAATATCTAAAGGAAATAATTGTGGTTTTGAGAAGGGTGAACTTCAGAGGTGGAAATTACTAAACTGAAGTTCTGCATTGCTGAGCAAGCAAGACAGCCGCAGATTTCTGCTTCTCACGGAAGGAAAAGCATACTCTGTCCTTGCTCATAAGAATCTCCCTGTTTTCACCCCCAACACCCACAATTTAGTTATCAAAAGAAATATTCCATGATTTCCAATGTCTTCTCCTGTCATCAGGTTGCTAAAAAAAATTTGACCTGATTTTCTGTTTGTCACTATCTCAGTAGCACACCTGTTCACACACAGATGGGTTGATCAGAAATCCAGCTCACTTGTCTCAGGAATTCACATCATTATCTTCCTGCGCAGACTACATGAATCACAAATTCAGTTTCTCTACTTGGGGCTTTAAGCTTCCAGCAGTTCTTTTGCTTTGTGACCGTTGTGTTCTGGGTGTGTGTGTGTTGGGGGGTGGGGGGAAAAGGATAGAAATTTACCCTCCAAGGACTCTGCCCTCTTCACTCTCCACTATTCTAAAATGCAACTGACCTTGCTTCTCAGGCCATGTCTACACTAGCACTTCAGTTGGCAAAATTTTTGTTACTCAGGTGTAAAAAAAAAAAATCAAAAAAATCAAAAAAAAAAAATCAAAAAAAAAAATCACACTCCTGAGTGACATGAGCGCTTATGCTGGCAAAATTTACATGCACAGCACGATGTCAGTGAGAGATGCTCTCCCACCGACAGGGCCGGCTCCAGGCCCCAGCGCGCCAAGCGCGTGCTTGGGGCGGCATGCCGCAGGGGGCGCTCTGCCGGTTGCCGGGAGGGCAGCAGGTGGCTCTGGTGGACCTCCCGCAGGCGTCCCTGCAGAGGGTCTGCTGCTCCCACAGCTCCAGTGGACCTTCCACGGGCAAGCCTGCCGGAGGTCCACTGGAGCCACGGGACCGGTGAGCTGCAGAGCATCCCCTGCGGTGTGCCGTCGTGCTTAGGGTGGCGAAATGGCTAGAGCCGGCCCTGCCCACTGACATGCTACTGCTGCTCATTGAGCTGCTTTTATTATGTGAACAGGAGAGCTCTCTCCCATCAGCATAATGTGGTTAAACAAGAGCTTTTACAGCAGTGCCGCTGTATCAGTCCAACTGTGCCACTGTAAGCTTCTAAGTGTAGACAAGGCATCGGTGTGGTCGGTCTCTTTACTGTCTCCAACCTGATTTAACTTGTTGTTTATGTCAAAAGCAGCTGGAGTTTAGAACCTTCTACATTTACTAGAGGTGGGCCTGAACCACAACCTTAGATCTGAACACCCTTGATTTTTGAAGTATATAAAATTAAATCTGCGATGGAACCCTGTATCTTGGATGGCTCTGCAGTGTTTCAGAGCCGTACTGTTATTGGCACAATGTCATTCTTATTTTAGTCAGAAATGGGTTTGCCACAAATCTACCACTGTTGGCAGGTCATTCATAATGCAGTAATCAAAATCCAACCTGTCATTTTCGAGTCCATTTCTGTGAGGACTTATGAATGGACAATCAGATCTATTTGGGATAAAATAAGAAACAATCTTAACTTTTAATGAGATCTGAAAAAACCTTGTTTAAATTTATTCCATTCCCCTTCTTTCCCCTATACCGCATGGCTTCTTGTTTGTGGTGCACCGATGTACGTTCAGATTTTGATCAGGAACAAAAGCAGAAGTGACAGAACATGGAAAGAAATGTTAACATTTCTAGTCCAATTTTGCAGACATTAGCAGTTCTGAACTGTCTCCAAATGATCACTTCCTTAGCCAGATTGAATGAAATCTCCAATCCTTTTAAAAGCAGTTCCACTCTGAAAAGAAGCTCCAAAAAAGAAAAGAGGGTATGATGGGGCTATCTAGTTATGCTCTTAATGATTTCCAGATGAGATGTGCACAGTTTGCAAATTAACATTTTTTCTTTAACTGTCAGCCCTGCAAACTTAACCCAGGATTCTAGAGTCAAAGTGGGCTTTGCCCATCTTGTGCACCATAACCAATAACAAAGATTCTGTAGGCCAAATTATGCTTTCAGTGAAACCATGAAGTTGAACAGGTGCATTGTTGACTGGAACTTGATCAAAATTCTATTGAGGTTGTGGAAGAAGGAAAAGTATCCAGCTCACTCTCCCATAGTTGAGGTCAAAAGCAATAAAATATGTTGTGACCAACATTAGCAGAAATTAGCAAATAGATCTATTTTGTGTGTGTAATCAGACTAAGAAAGTACCATTTTTGGATAGTCACTCTTGAGAGCTGAGCAACATTTTAACATCACTAGTAAACTACACTCAGTTGGGGAGTTAAAAAACAGGATTTATTAGCCTTCTACAATGTTTGGCAGGTAAACAGGAAAACAAAAAATGTCAAGCCCATTGTGCCCTAAGCCTGTGAACGAAAAACAAAGCATTCCACATTCCCAGCAATGTTAGGGCAAGTAGGCTGGCCTGGAGCAGAAGCCGAATTCACCACTATCTGTAGCTACCATGGGGCAGAAAGCCAGAGATTTTTCTAATGAATATAGCCCTTAATGTCTTGGCAAAACATCAAGGAGATACTTTACTAAATAAAAAAAACCTCTTTCTAATATAAGCAATATTTCTGCCAGTATCAAACTAATGGCTCAGCTCCAGGCAATAAAGATTTAGTATAAAACCCAGTACTACTGGGACATAATCCAATTCTTGCACCCTCCAACAGATTCAGAAAAAACACACTTTCCTTGTTCCACATATTGATTTTTCCAGACTTTGGGTTTTGGCCTAGATCTCATCATATAAAACATAAACAACAAAAACACACAAACAAAAACCCCACCACATTAACTTTTATTCCCCGATGTTACAACTTCACTGGCTAAAATTTCAAAATGTATAAACCTCAAAACTTACTCAACTTCATATTTAATCCAGTGTCGTCCTTTTTCTTTTCTTTAGACTGAAACAAAGACGCATGCAAGATCTCAAGAGGTTGTCTACCCTCAGCCATTGATAAGGATAAGGACAGTCAGAGTGGTGGATTTCTCTAATTCCAAGGACAACTCTAACTGTGAAATGTTTAGAAGGATATACCATTCGTTTAGAACGAATCAGGATAAATTCGTTTCTGCAATGACTCTACTACCAAGCCCATGGAGTTACACCGTGGATGAACTTGAATTTATTTTTTCAACTCAGGCTATGTTCATTAAAAGATTTGTGAACTTTGACTGAACCTGGCTCATTTCCAGAGTGATATGGGAAGAATAATGTTTTTGCATTTCAAAAATAATTTTATATTAAAAGCAACAAAAATCACAAAGTTATTTTGGGAACAAAAATTCCAGTTGGAAACTGAAAGCAATACCCTAACACCACCAACCATAACATGTAATTTATTTAATACAATCAATACCATTTGCTCGTTAATTTCTTATTTGGATCATATTTACTGGAAAACATTAGTAACTGAAGTAATGGTGAATTAAATGGCAACCACTAGCACAAGGATTTGATGAAACTCGTACAGTTAGACAAAAGACAGATGATAATAAGTAGTACCTTTTATCCTGACATCTTAAAGTGCTTTACAAAGGTGGGCAAGTGTCATCAGGCCTATTATCCCAGTCCAATGCACTAGTCACTGAGACATGGTGCCTCTCTTTATTCTGAGAGCAATGGAATCAAATCAAATACACATCTGGTGAGCATGACAGAGTGCGATAGGCCTGTCCTCCATTTTGTATGCCTGTTTCCATTTTGGTATTCTGACCAGTTTCATCTTGTATACGCACAGCCAATTGGGAAGCCTTCCCTACCTAGGTGGGGTACTTTACACTCCTTGAGAATTATCGGGGGTGGGGGGCAGAGACACCAAGATGGAGGGCCACTGACTTAAAAATGACTAGGGTGACCAGATGTCCCAATTTTATAGGGACAGTCACAATATTTTGGGCTTTTTTAAAAATATGGACTCCTATTACCCACCACCACCTATCCTGATTTTTCACACTTGCTATCTGGTCACCCTAAGAATGACTCAACTGCTGACCCATCCTTTATGGTACAATGGGTCTCTGAAAGTGAAGCCTGCATGAGTGGGATGTGGCGCCTGAGTGGAGCACATGATATAGAGAAAGAGACACCCTATTTAAGGGCTGAGTTCTGGCCTATAGATCTGTCCAAAGCCAGATGCAACATGACTAGCATCAGAAGACAGGATGGGCTGCCTGCTCGAAAGACCCTGACAAAACCCTGGACTCACAGGAGTGGTGAGCTCAGACCAGGGGAATTATGTTCAGGATTGTTGTGTTGTTTTCCAAAGATCTGCAATACTACAGTGCAATTTAAGAATAAAAGATTAGTTAAGCAACTCTGTGCTAAATTCTTGTATATTCCTTGTCTGCCTGCATGTTGTCCCTGAAGGGATTAATTGGGAACCCAGAGCTCCCACAGCCATATGGAACTCTGGGCTGTACCACTGGTTCTAGGATCTAAGGCAGCCAGACTGACATCCCACTGTCCAAGAAGAGTACCAGACATGGGGTTTGCACTCATCCTTGAGCGTGCCTTAGGCCTGATCTACACTATGACTTTAGGTTGAATTTAGCAGCATTACCTCAATTTAACCCTGGACCCGTCCACACAACGAAGCCCTTTTTTTCAACTTAAAGGGCTCTTTAAATCGATTTCTTTACTCCACCTCCAACGAGGGGATTAGCGCTGAAATCAGCCTTGCCGGGTTGAATTTGGGGTAGTGTGGATGCAATTTGATGGTATTGGCCTCCAGGAGCTATCCCAGAGTGCTCCACTGTGACTGCTCTGGACAGTGCTCTCAACTCAGATGCACTGGCCAGGTAGACAGGAAAAGGCCTGCGAACTTTTGAATTTCATTTCCTGTTTTGCCAGTGTGTTTGCAGAGGTCATGCAGCGTGCATCAGCATGATGTGCACATTGCCGGGGCACATTGCATGGCCCATACTTTGTGAGAAGTCTATGATCATGTCCCTCTCATCACCACACTGCCGTTGCTTCCTCACCTGGTTTTGCATGAAACAATTGTCTGCCATTGCTCTGACGGAGGGAGGGGTGACTGACGACATGGCTTACAGGGAATTAAAATCAACAAAAGAGGTGGCTTTGCATCAAAGAGGAACACAAACAACTGTCACATGGAATGCCTCCCCCCCCAGGACTGAACTCAAAACCCTGGGTTTAGAAGGCCGTTGATTTCACAAAACGAATCAAGTCAATTTCTTGTTTGGATCCATCTATCCTTTACATCTTAGGCTGGCAGCAGACGGTGCAGTACGACTGCAAGCCATTGTCATCTCCTAGGTGCTCAGCAGAAGATGCTGCATTACGATTGCTAGCCATCATCATCTCCTGACTGCTTGCCAGAAGACGGTGCAGTAGGACTGCTAGCCATCGTCATCTCCTGGGTGCTTGGCAGAAGGTGGGAATGACCAGGCTGAGTCATTCCCATGTCTGCCCAGGCGCCCCTGACCGATCTCACCGAGGTCGGCTAAAAGAGCACCCAGGAATAGGATGACGATGGCTACCAAACGTAATGCACGGTCTGCTGCCAAAAGGCAATGAGCTGCTGCTGTGTAGCAATGCAATTCCATGTCTGCTAGCACCTAGGAGACGTAGAGTGACGATGAGCTGAGTGGGCTCTATGCTTGCTGTGGTATGGCATCTCCACAAGTAACCCAGGAAAAAAGGCATGAAACGATTGGCTTCCGTTGCTTTCACAGAAGGAGGGAGGAAGAGGAGGGCCTGATGACATGTACCCAGAACCACCGGCGACACTGTTTTTGCCCCATCAGGCATTGAGATCTCAACCCAGAATCCCAATGGGCAGCGGAGACTGCAGGAACTGTGGGATAGCTACTCACAGCTACCCACAGTGCAGCACTCTGGAAGTCAACGCTAGCCTCTGTACTGTGGACGCAGTCTGCCGACTTAATGCACTTCGAGCATTCTGTGTGGAGACATGCAAAATCGACTGTATAAAAGTGATTTCTAAAAAACGACTTCTATAAATTCGACCTAATTTTGTAGTGTAGACATACCCTAAGAGACCCAAAATGTATGAACAGTGATCAGTCATTACCCAGACCTGGGGGCTTAGAAACATATAGGATCCAGGATTTTGATCTCTTCACAGCCAACTGCTGTCTAGGGTCAGGTTACAGGAGCGAGCATCAGCAAGTTTCAGTTTGCTGCCTTCTGTGACCACAGACCCTTTTGCAGAGTACACTCACATGTGTGGTATCTATTATTTTTTGTTTGTTTAGCACCCATGTATGCAATATGAATGACGTAGCCTAAGACTTGACCCAGCAAAGTACTTAAGAACATGCTTAACATTAAGCTCCTGAGTGGCCCCACAGGGGATTGTTCGCATGCTTAAAGTTAAAATTTGTATTTAAATATTTTATTATCTCGGGGCCTAAATGTATAAATTAATAGCAGTAATTTGGTTATCTAAATAAGGATTATCCTCTCTAGTAACCTGGGGGTTGGCTGATTGTGGAAAACAATTGATTCTGTTCATTAAGAGTTTCACTCTCAGCTCCATCAGCCACATTGCATTTTTCACTATATAGGGGTTGGGTTCACTAGCTTGTCTAATTGTTCCATGCACTCAGTGCAGGAGTCCCATATCGAGCTCTTTTCCCATGGTCTAATATTATAATCTCTGATAAATTGATGAATCTCTTCTACATTGCAAGTTTGTCCTAGCCCATCTAAAACTGATGGCAATACTATTAGTTGCCACTTGCTGGCAGACAGAATTCTCCTTCATGCTATACAGTTAATAGACGGTTTAGATGCCCGATTGCTCCTGACTTGTATGTTTCTGGACGTCACCCTTATATCTTTCACTTAATTTTGAGTGAAGCTGTATTAATTCAAATAACAAACAGTATAGCCAAACAATTATATTGTAATACAATTAAATACACTGGTGTACTGGTATAAATAAATCAAAGGTCTCAAACAGGGGGTTACAAGGTTATTACATGGGGGGATCGCGAGCTGTCAGCCTCCACCCAAACTCTGCTTTACCTCCAGCAATTATAATGGTGTTAAATACATAAAAAAGTATTTTAAATTTATAAGCAGGGCCAGCTTTACACCGATTCCCCAGCATCAGGCCCCACACCCGTGCCTAAGGGGGTCTTTGGTGGCATTTAGGCAGTGGGAGAGTCCGCTCCAGGGGTCTTCAGCGGCTTTTCAGTGGTGGGGGTCTTTCGGTGCTGCGGAAGACCCAGAGCGGACCACCAGCTCCAAAGTGCCGCTGAAGACCACCGGAGTGGGGGCCCCTTAGAAACGGGACCTTCTTAGGTGCAGGGCCTGATTCCGGGGAATCAGCGTAAAGCTGGCCCTCTTTATAAGAGGCTGGGTCACACTCAGAAGCTTGCTATGTGAAAAGGGTCCCCCAGGACAAAAGTTTGAGAACCACTGAAATAAAGCATACGAGGGTTAAATTTTAAAATAAATCATGACAGTTTTTAAATCTTGTTATAGAATGTATAAAGTCAATGTTTCGCTGACTGAGAACAAAGCTAGTAGCCAAATTCCTCTCTTTTAATCCCAGATCTGCTACAGTCCTGTGTGGCCATAGTCAAATCACTTCCTCATTTGTAAAGTAAGGATAATTATTCTGATTTACCACATAGGAGTATTGGAAGGGTTACTGGGTATAAAAGCACTTTGAAAGTATTATTATATAATTAAAACCAAAATTAAAACCTTAAAAGCAGGTAAAGAGTGTCCCAGATGTTAAACACCAAGGTACAAAGACCAGTCTGAACTGCCTAGATGAGTTTGCTTTTAATGGAGAGAATAACTTGTCCTTTTCTCAGTAATGATTGTATCTGCAGTGCTAGCATATCTAGGGGAATCACTGCTTGGCTGGGTATTTCGGGATATATAATATTCCCATTTACAGGTGGGGAAAATAATTTAAACTATGTGCCCACATTCAAACAGTCAGTATCAGAGCCAGCACTAGAATGCAAGATTTCCTGTTTCTCAGAACTGTGCCCCAATCCGATCTCTCATAGCTTTGGGAAAACACTAAGGCCTTTGAGTGTTACAAGTGCGAGATATTATGTTCTTTTTCAGTTAACCTTGGAGAAATACAATACTCCATATTCACTCCTGAAGACAGTAAAACCTGAATCCTAAAACAGCCTTAAACCACAATAAGCTGAATTTCTCTTTTGTTTGATTATTTTTACTTCTTTGGCATTATTAGGTTGGTCCCAGAAAAATCAAAAGTAATTCTACACCTGGAGCTTAAATGCAAATAAATAATAATAATAATAATAATAAATGAGTTTCATTTGATCCGTGCAAGCCTGCAGTGTGTTCGACAAAATCATCAGGGCCTCAGGCATTATTGGGATACTGGCAGAGGCTGTTCCCTGAATTATAGAAAGAAGAAAAAAAGATATTGTTATAGCATTTGCTGAGGCTGTTGCAGCAGATTAAGTTTGGATCAATGAGTTGCTTGATTACCCTACTTCACTCCTGAGCCTTTTTCAAGGTCTCAGTGTTACCAACTGTGAAAATAAAGACACTTTACACAGCCAAAATTACATTCTGTAAAAGCTTAAGCTTAGTTTAGAAACAAGGGGTAAATTTTTCAGAAGTGCTTAAGTGGCATAGGAGCCCATGTCTGATTTTCAAAAGGGATTTAGGCTCTCAGAACTATAGTCACATTGAAAGTCAATGGGACTTAAGCTCCTAAAGTTCAGATTTACAAAGGTATTTAGGCATCTGAAGATGCAGATAGCACCTGTAGACAAATCCCACTAGGTGCCTAAGTGAATTAGGTGCCTAACTTGCTTAGGCCATTTTGAAATTCCCATTAGGAGCCTATCTTCAGGTGCTGAAATACTTTTGTAAATCTGACCCTCATCTCTTAAGCACTTATGTGGCGGCTTTGAAAATTTTACCCAAGAAGACTGATTCTCATCTGTGATCCTGCCCCTCTGTGCCACTTCAGTGGTGTGCAGAGGCCAGAAACAGCCCAGTCTCCCATGGTGGAGAATCCCTAGTGTGTTGAGAAGGGAATCTCCAACTGGCTTAGTTGACAAAGATGGTTTCTCAACAGCCACTGGTGTTGTGTGCAGGAAAAGGCATGGCCAGAGTATTACAACACTTCAGTGAACCTTAGGTGGTGACCTGCCCCTGAGGGGCCATAGCCAATCGGTGTACTTTAGAGCAGCGCAGAGGCATATCTAACATGCACTACAGCCAGTACAGAACCAACTATACATTAGTAGAGCCCTGCAAATTTGCAGAACTCTCTTCCACAGGTGCGGGATATCTGCAGCCCATGTTTGTGGATCATGGATTGGATGCAGATACAAATTTTATATCTGCACAGGGCTCTACTCATCAGGATGCTGTTATAAGCTATTTGAAGCTCATTTTTCAGCTGCACCCAATAGATACTGAGCATAGCTAAAAAAATTGACCCTGTAAAAAGTTGACCAGCAATGCAGATATGGCCCCCAATTTTGGAAATGTTCTGAAACAATGACAACACTAGATACTTGAGACCCCAATTTCAGGATCATGTCTTCTGTTAACATATGGTGGTACCTTGAATTTTAAACTACAATAAACTATATCCTGAATGACCATCCATCATCCTGTTCTGATGTTGAACAGAAAATACTCGAGTTTTACCTGATTTTTTTTTTAATATAATTTTATTTTTTTAAAAACCTGGTTCTGCTAAGCAGTTAACATATTCAGGACTATTGGATTTGCAGCTCAGAGCCAGGCTTCATCAATTCTGACATTCCTTTCCTCAACAGAGGCCACTCCTGAGTAATCTGGGAAAAAAATAAAATCAGAATTCACCAGGCCAAACTTCAGAATGCTGTACACAGGGAAAACATTCCTCTCCTAACCCAAGACAAATTTATCTTTTTTTACTTTTTTTTTTTCTTTAAAAGATAAACTCTTTTTGGTTTTGGATCAGATTCCTAATAAGAGTGTTCTGGGATCACTCTCTTGTTTGGCAAAGCTCTCAATTTGATTGCATGAGGCAATGGAATCTGTAGTTGTATAAACACATTACAGTTGGATGACATGATGAACAGACCCATATATTTGTATAACATTACAAACGAAGATCGTAATATTTTACTGCTTTGTGACTAAGAAGTCATTGTTATATCCATTCGTCTCTCTGCACAAGATGTCCATTGCTCCTAAGGGTGCAAACAAAAAGTTTGCCAAACTAATAAAAAAAATAACTGCTGTTATCAACAGCATTTTCTTCTAAACAAAAATCTTACATATTGCAAGATATGTGTCTTGACTATACTCAAGACACAACTACTTGGACTAGGAAATAGGACTCCTGGGTTCTATTTTACTCTGAGTTCTGCTGCCCACCAGCTCTAGTCCCAACTCCGTGATGTTTTACAAGTCATTAGCCTGATTGTTTGTGGCTCAGCACCTTGTGTAGATATTTAAACCAGTGCAACTAAATCCACAATGGGTGTAAAATGCAACCATTTTGATTTGGGAGTATATTACACCTTCTTTATATTGGTGTAAGTGACCACATAATGCGTGGGTCCAAAATGCCTTAATTTAGCCATCTATAAAAGTTAAACATCCAAGCTCACAGGGGCACTGTAAAGTGGTTATGATCATCAAATGAAAGGCATTTTGTAAATCCATTTTTTAAACACTGCTATTGAGGGATAGATTAACTAGAGGTAATAAGGACTCAAGACTCAGCCAAGCTTTTAACAATACCCCATCTTTATTTGTAGATTAGTAAGTGTGCAACTGATTTCCTGTTGTCTTCCCTCATCTGCAAAACACACAAACACATTGTCATGAACCTCTGTGCTGGTTCCTGGTTCCAGTTGGGCCAGAATCTTGTAAACAGCTGGATGAATAATATACACAAACCATGTGACCTTTTTTCAATCAATTGACAAACAAGGCTTGGATTTCCAAAGGACACTACAGAAGTGAGGTTCCCACATGACACGGAAGTTCCCCATGCCCAGGTGACCTATACTATTAATTATTATTTTTTAGCATTTGACGAGCTCTACAGTTAATCTAATGAGATTATCACAACAATTATCCACGTGCTTTTTCTATTTTTCAGCAATTTTGGGTGGAAGGGAGAGGAGGAGAGTAGTTCCATCCAATTATTCAAACCAGTTTGACACAAAAAGTGTAAGCTGTTTCAGACGCCAGCCCAGTTTTCCGGACCAAGATATTCTAGGTTATTCAGATTAGGGTTAAATAAATAACAGTTCTTAACATTGATTCTGCAATCAGATTTGTACAGCTGAACCCCTTGTAGAGCCACCAAGTTCCTCATAGACATACACAGTCCAGCTACCCAGACCCAGTTGCAGAATGAGGATGGAAATTTGTGCCCAACATTGCTAGGTAATTTCCAACAAGTCAAAATTGGTCCAGTGAATAAAACTTATCTTACAGCATGTGCATGAGAGCCTGAAAGTGAAACTTATGTAGGTATACAGTCCAAGATGAATAAAGTGAAAAAAGTAAACAAAAATAGCATAAAGAGTGAAAAGTGAATGAGATTTTAAGACATGTTTCAGAGGGACTAATCTAAATTGCAATGTGCCCTACAGGTAAGGAATTAGGTGGATCCATCAAGTGTGGAGACAGAGGTTAGGCAGATTGGGCTTCATCTATTAATCCAATTCAGTTATATATACCTGTGCACAATCCACTTGAGTTAGTGTGTTAAATATAGCAGTGTGGATATTGTGGCACAAGCAGTAGCTCAGGCTTGAGGCACACAAGACCTAGCTTGCCTGACAACATGGTTCCAAGATGGGGTGGCTAGCCCAAGCCACAGCTCGGGCAGCAATGTCCACACTACTATTTTTAGTATGCAAGCTTGAGCAGAGCTAGTGTGAGTCTGTCTGCTTCAGCTGGGAGGCTTGCTTAAGGCTGCAGTGTAGATAAATCCTATGGGCCATTGCACAGGTACAGAATCACCAGACAGTAGCACTGCCCAGACCATACTCCTCCCATCCCTGCTGCGCCCTCTGCCTTACAGCCCCTTTGCACCAAGCAGGTGCAAAGGGGTCATACGATAATGATGAATAAGGCCCCTTCTTTAAATACATTATTTTTAACCGGATAAGATCCCTTGAAGGAACTCACATACAGAGCCCATCTCTTGTATGTCCCAGTGTCAGTCACAGATCATAGACCCCACCCTCAAACACATTCAAACCTTCATGGTATTTCCAACCCTGTCCACAACAGGAGTGGAAACTAAAGAACAAGAAAGGCTTTTTAGGTGATTGTTGATTTTTCATTGTGTTTTATCATCTGGCCTTCTTTCATGAGGCTCTGACAGAAGCTCACGCAGACAAAGGATTATATGAGCTAAGAACCCTAAGCCACCATCAAAAGAACATTTGGCATCATTAACATGAGCTACTGCTGCCTGCACACAGCCAAGGAGTATGCTGCTGTTGGCTCTCCGTGGAGTGCATGTCAGATCTGTGGAGCAGCCAACCGAGCCCTCCAACAAAATATACTAATAATTTATGAAGAGAAAGTAATTCTTGCAGACTAGGAGGGCTGCATGCAAGAAAGGGAGAGACAAGGAACTGAAAATAGATGAGACTAGAGAGAAAAATATGGTTCTCTTAGGCTGCTGTGAAACACCCACATGCACATGTTTGCATGCGCACACACACACTAAAGAAAATGAGAGAGAAAAATTTATGGCCTGATTTTCTGGAAGTACAGCACAGCATTCCCCAACTCATCCAGGGGAAGCTGCAGGGACTCAGCAATTCTGAAAATCAGACCAATGCTCTCTAGCATTTGGGGTGGGCAGGGGGAGGTAGCTGCCACAAATAGTGGGGTTCTGAACTCTTTCTATTGCCTTCAAAAGGCCAAGGCCAAGAAGGAAAATGGGGAGCATGGAGGAAAGGAGAAGAAAAAGGGAAAGGAGGAAAGAAGAGACTCTGGGAGGGAGATAGAGTGGCAGAGGACTAAGCAGTCTGAAAAAAACAGGTCTATTTACTAATAACCTCCTTGATACAAGTCCTGGAAAAAAATCAGCATTGCATCATCAAAAAAAGAGACCAGCTGTGGGGGTATATAAAATTAAGGATCAGATTCTCCATTGCCTTCCACTTTCTATAGTGAGTTATGTGTGTGTAAAGTGGGTATAAGAGGCCACAATGGACCGGCAAGTTAAATCAAACTGTTTCGACTTACTGTGCTTGGAACAACTGTAGTTAAGAGCCTAACGGCGAAACAGAATTATTAATGGCTTTTATTATGAGTTAAATTCAATGACGACATGAGCAGGAAGACTGAAGCAAGGAAATTCAGGCTGGTTCCAGATGTCCACCTGCATAGTTCTGCTAACTCCAAATTCAGTGATGACAGGACAGAAACATCAGATCTTCAAAATGCTCACTGAATGTCTACATTGCACTCTAGATAACAAATCAGCTCAGGAGCTGGCCCTGGCTCCGCTGCACCTGTTGGCTTTTCTCCCAGCAGTTAGTTTAAAAACCCTCTACAACTTTTTTACATTTTTTATGCCAGCAATCTGGGTCCATTTTGATTTAAGTGGAGCCCATCCTTTATAGACTTCTCCTTTCCCAAAAGGTATATGTACACACACACATGTATATTACATTAGCAGTTCCCACTCATCCTACTTGCCTGGGTTAAATTTCTATTTGCCTTCATTTAGTAGGTTTTTCAAGCCCTGGCAAATTTGAATCCTTAACTATTCACTGTATCTACATTAGCAATTCAAAAAGTCAATTGGTAAAAGGAAAAAAAGTCAATTGCTTTTGGCATTCAGTCAAAATTATTTTCCAAAGCATATTTTCCGTGTACAGATATTTCACATTCATCGGGATAAAATTAATCAGATGGTCTGAAAATCTCCAGTTTAAAAAAAATATTTAACTAACATTACAAGTTAATTCTCCCTTCACCATGCTGAGTATTTTCATTAAAGCGAAATTAGCATTATGTGACCCTTCAGAAATAGGGCCATTGTTCAATAAAACTGACCTCAGCAACAATTGACCTTAACATTGCTCAACTGTTTGACAGTCATTTATCTTACAATCTCCCTTCAATGGGCCTTGTTGCTGAAACAGCTAATTCATCAACCTGGAAGTTTAGTTCAACAGCATAGTGCCAGCATTTCTTTTCTACTTATACCATGAAGGGACAGCTTTAGAATGACTCAAGAAACTGTGTCTCATTCCTACTGAATGGGATTTGAAGAGCAGCAATGTACCAATAAGTGACTTGCATTTGGCACATCCCTTTAAGCACACATTGAGAACCATGCTGAAACAAAAACAAATTACCTTGTTAACTTCAAATTAAGGTGCTGCTTAACATTAAAGCCAAAATATGCCTTCATTAAACAAACAAAAATCCTATGCGTTTAAAAACTATGGGCAGAGTTACAGTTTTGAAAATTAACATACAAAGTGTAAGACATATATAAAAATCAACTCCATCCATCCGTCCTCACTCTCTTGCAACAGAAGCAAACCATCCCTACATCATGAACATTTCCAGCATAGGCTACAACCTTTACAAATTAACAGGCTCTGTGAAATTATGAAATTACCAGTAGCTGAAAGCTTGTGCTGTCACAAGGGTGTAATTCATAAAATCTTGTGTTTAAAAAGCCAGAAATGGGAGCTCTTATTTCCATGTGCTGTGTTGTACTCAGCAATGTTGCTGTGTTAACATGTTCCCCATGGTTTATGCAGAGCAGTACCCTAGTTGCAGGCACTACCACATCTTTGTCCCCCCAAGTAGCTGTTACTCCCACCCCCTCTGATCAACAGTCATATTCCAACTGCCACAGAACCTTTGTGTGCCAACATTCCATGTGGTTCCCCCAGGTCCCAATGATGGTTGAACCTGGTGATGTTCTGAACAGAGAGAGTTCTCAACCATGCTCGGAGCTGTTTCCAGCACTTCACACTGACTCAATAGATATTCTAGGCTTCAGAGTGACATACAGACAGAATGAGAATACTGCAAGATGTGCGTTGATTTGTTGGGGGGGCAAATCAAGGTGTGTGTATTGCAGTGAAGGGCTGTGTATGTTTGGGGGTTTTGTGTATGCTGGTTGTGTAGCTGCATGCATGGTTATGTCGATTTGTTTCTTGGAGGTTTGTGCTGGGAGATGTGTGAGATTTGCACAGGTGCATGGGTATGGTAGTTGTGCCACGCAACTCACCATCTGTGCAGTCTCCCTCATACATCAAATGGAACTGTTGCACACAAATTATCTGTAGAGAGAGAGTGGCAATTGGAGGAGTTACGTCTGATAACAGTTGAACACATTTGGCATGGCATAGCTTCATTCCTTACTGTACGTTTACACCGCATGGATGGAATTTGTGAAGTCAGAATGTCTGGGAACTTAAAAACGGGATGGTAACAGACTGAAACCCAGTGGCAATTGAATCTGGAAACATGAACAAAGAGAGCCCCCATCCATGCTTGTAGCTGTTTCCATGGCTTCACACTGACTGTGCAGATATTTTAGGTTTCACTGGGACATTCCTGGAATCTTATCATAGAAACTAAGCCCACTGAGGTTACTACTTGGCTTTCCGGTGGAGTGCAGAGGGGAGTTGGGACACTTATGTAGGGGAGTTGTGGGTGAGTAGAGAAGCTGGGAGAGGTTCATGTATCTTGTCAAGGGGGAGGGTACAATGTGTATGAGGGCGATAAGGAGTTGAGCAGCATGGTTTATTGATCTTCAGCTCAGAATTAAAAGTTACTAACTCAAGTGCAATACGCAGCCCTTCTATGACTTGGTAGTCCAGTTCAGGATTTAGGGATGCCCTGTGTGGTGACATTAGGCAGCACAGGGGAGATGGTCAGGGTATGTCTTCAGTATAGTTTGCTTGAGTGACTTTTTGTGTTAGCCTAGCTTGAGCGAGAGCAGCGACACTGCAAAATGTCTCACTCAAGCTATTTTGTCCACATTGGCGCTAAACTCACATGTGAGAATCTATGAATTCTGGAGCAGGACTCCAGTTCTTTATACTTCAATAAGCTAAGCTGCTTTATGAATTCTCCCTCCCCATGAATTCTGGGATAACTTCTCTGTCCTTTCTGGATACCTGGGGGGAATTCCAGTGTTACCAGCTTTCGTGGATTTTTTCCCACATCTGATGTGGACTTGTAATGACATTTGCTAGAAAGCTGGAGCTTCTTGCAAGTCCTCTGACTGGCTGCCTGCCCCATTTACCCATCTCCTGGGGCAGTACAACCACTCAGTTGTACTTCAGGAAGCAAAAGCTCTTTCCCCTTCTGTAGCAAGGCGGTGGGATCCCCACAGCCCCGCTGAGGGACAAACCTCCCCTAACACCAGTGCGGGCAGAGCCACCGGGTCCTGCACCCGCCCCTCAGACGTCATGGCGCAGACCTGGAAGTATAAAAGCTCACAGGCAGCGCTCAGTTGAGACCCGGCCGCCAGAGAGGCCAGATGTCTGCGACTGAGCTCCCTGTGGGGGGACAGCAGAAGGCTGCAGCCGGCCCGACGCCGCACCAGGCCGGCCAAGCCTACCCCTCACTCACTACCCCGGGGAGTCCTGGCCGAGCCTACCCCTAGCTTGTTACCCTGAGGGTGACTGGCCAAGAGTACCCTGATCCAGTCACCTTGAGGAGGAGCCGAGCCTCCCGCTTGCCCGCTACCCCGAGGAGGAGCCGAGCCTGCCGCTTGCCTGCTACCCTGGGAAGGACTGGTCAAACCTGCCCTGCGCCAGCTACCCCCAGGAAGAGCCTAGCCTGCCTCTGGCAAACTACCCCGAGGAGCCACTGAGCCCACCCGTGAACACTTACCCAGAGGAGCCAATGGTTTTGGAGACCGCTGGTGATGCCTTGATGACTCAGGTACCTGACGAGGGGGAGAGTGGAAGTAGCGCAGAGGCAGCCGACCCCAGTCTGGCTGCAGCACTGCCAGAACCAATGTCAGTGTGTTGCGGCCAGGATCCCCACTGACAGCAGCGAGTTTCTGCCCCTCCAAGGGTGGCAGACTCCCCCTTTTCCCTGGCATGAGGAGGCCGAAACCTGCTATAGCTGCTCAGTCCTGCCTGAGGGCCCGAGTGTACTGACTCTGTGCTTGTTGCCCCGCCCTGACCTAGGGCTGGGCAGGAGACTATTGGTAGCGAGGCAGTGGGATCCCCTAAAGCCCCGCTGTGGGACAAACCGCGGCCAAGCTGCACCACACCTCCCTTTAGCAACCCAAAGCCTTCTCATGGGAGGGAAGGAGAAGGAGGAAATTTACAAGCGCAGCAGCTCAAGGCAGCTCCTCCTCCTCCTCCCCTCCCATAAGCAACAGGGAAGGGACAGTTCCTCGCTTCCCTCTGCCTCCTTGCAACACTTGGAAGGGAGGAGGAGAACAGACACCAGAGCTGCCTCCCTTCCAGGGCCGGTTCCAGGCACTAGCGCACCAAGCAGGTGCTTGGGGCAGCACGTCTGGGTCTTCGGTGGCGGGTTCCTCAGTTCCTCTTGGAGGGAAGGACCTGCTGCTGAAGAATGAAGCAGTGACAGCAGAGCTGCTGCCGATCGCAGCTCCCCCCCATGCTGCTTGGGGTGGCAGAAATGGTGGAGCCGGCCCTGCTCCCTTTACCTAGCCTGGAACAGGGAGAGGACCTCCCTAAGGCCCCCACTTCTTTTTCCTATGTGTGAGGGAAAGAACGCCAGAAGGAGCAGAGGTGAGGGTGGAGAGGGGCTAAGCTGAAATGATAGGGGGGACAAGACTGGTTTGGAGGTTGTGGGACAGAATTAACTTCTGGGTAAGAAAGGAACAGATGTAGGGCCAAACCACCTATCCACTAAACTTAGGGAACAGTGCAGCACTAATTATATCTCCCCTTTTCCCACCCACCCACCCACGTGCAATGGGAAGGGGAGTTCAAAAACCAAGACAGACCAAAAACTATAATATATTCTTTTTTCTTTTAAATTCATGATTTTGGGGGGGCTGACATGATTTTTGATCTTTAGAAGTTGGCAACATTGGAATTGTGGGAAGGCATTGGAGGACTAGCAGCACTTAAGCGTAAGAAGCTTGCCTCCACATGGTAGAGCGGTCATGTCAGCAGCTGACAAGTTGTACTAAATGAGCTTTAATCTAGATCCCCAGTGGGCCACCAACTTAAGTTAAAAGCACCACCACACTCATTTAAGGGTTTGTATGTTGTGTGGACAAGGGCAGCATGCAAGTCAATTTTGCAGTGAGGACAAGCCCACAGCCTGCAAACTAAAGAGTCAGATAAAAACTACCAGGCCTATCTGCATAAGGACCCAAATAAAAGAATCCTCTTTACATTCATTACAGTAGAGTCTGGTCTCTTGTCCATGTGCAACAGCAGGGGTCTGTACCCATTTTAACAAAAAAAAATATTGCAGCCACACTGGAGAATGCTAGTAGGACTTTTAAGCAACAAAGTCTTGAAGCCTTTGCTACACTAACTTCACCAGGCTGTAAGAAATCCCTGACCCTTCACCACCCTCTTCTCACCTTTGCAGCCCAGTTTTCAATTTGCTAAGAGTTGTCTGAAAATTGAAAACTATATTCCAAGGAGTTGAAGAGTTGTGTGTGGGCGTGGTTAGTTGCTTCAATGCAGATTAAAAGTTGGTTTAAGAAAAATAAATTGCAACACAGTGTTATCCTTCTGACTCACTTTAATGTCAGTATGAGGTTTGAAGGGAAAATGCTGTTTCTCCTTATCTTCTATTTCATGCTATTTTAATTTAGTGAGCAACTATGAGCAAGTATGCTACCAAGAAAACAGAAGTAGGGGCTTACAATCTCAGCACGAAGAGTCAGGGGCAAATATTTTCCTGGAGGACTGATACATCCTGTAAATCATTCTGTGGTCCTATTATCCCATAATATCCACTCTGATGACAGGGAAAGGGGTGTCTAGAAGACAAAATCTGTGCAAGGCTTCCAGCTAGGGGCAAGGATTGCTTCCCAGCCTCACCTAACATAGATGATGCTTTAAAGTCAAACCCCACAAGCCTTGCAGGTCCCTAAGGATCTGCATGGAGGTCCCTCACTTTCATATCAGCTCTGGACCCCAGTGACACCTCCAGCCTGTCTCCATGGCAACTTGGCTCCATTGCACCATAGGGAGCAGTGCTAGGTTAGAGGGAAGGGGGTTTTGAGAAAGAGCTAATACAACCCAATGGTAGTTTATCTTTCTTGGCTAATTTCCATGGGGCCAGAGAGGGGACAATTTGCACCTCTCCCACAAGCTTGTTTCATTCACAAAGAATAAAGCTCATTGCAGGTTAGGTTGAACAAGTGAAACTTTCCTGTGCACTGCTCTTTCCATCTGACTGAGTTGCTTCCCGTCTAACTCCCTTACTCCAGTTCCAGTGATAATACATCTGCCCTATTTTAATATAAATATTAAAAAATAAATTTATGCCCATTGGGAACCCAGAGATACAGGCAAGTCCCCACAGGGTCCACAATGTGCAGGCAAGGGGAAGGGAATGTCAGTAAAGAATGTAATTGTTTAACAGGATAACATTTAGTAAATGAGGAAAGAAGGAGGTAGGAGGGGCCTTGTGGGTAAAAAAGGAAGGGACCGATGAGGAAGTAGTAGTACATGTGCACTCTCCCCTCAAGAAAAGAGGGAAAGGATTTTGAAAATTCAAAGTGTAAGATATACTCTGGAACTTTGAGCTCAGTTATCTTTGCTCTTAAGTTTATGAAGGGAATATTGTCTCAAGACAGTAGTAGAGGTTAGTCCTGCATTATTTTTAGTCACATATCTGAAGATAAGCTATTTGATGGATACAATTTTGATAGCGGTGTGATGCCCATCCATTTCTGCTGCTATTGTCTAAAATTAATAATCCCTGATGATTACAACTAGACAAACTATAATGCAATGGAATGGTGTATGACCGACCACCAGTACCAACATGGATATTTGGTCCTGAAAACACCAGATGTGTCTATTTTTCAGAGCTGCTGAACACCTACAACTCCAGCGAAAGTCAATGGGAGCCACAGCTGCATAGTACCTCCGAAAAACTTCAGAACCAAGGCCTTTATTCAAAGTAAAGCTCCCCAACTCATGTGCGACCAATAGTTCCAATGGATTCTGAGCCACCATCTGCAAACTGCCCTTTTCTAGGGAAAGAAAAATTCAAAAAAGGACTATATACAGCTGCTCTTGCTTGCTTCATCCAAACAGTTCTAGCACCATGGAGCAGAAGTTGAAGTGGACATGGCTTGAGAGAATAGTGTAATAGGAATGCTCCATTTTCTGTCAGCTACACAAGATGTTGAAAACATTAAATGAATGACACTGGTCTGGTCTTTTGACTTATTTTTATTGTTTGTCATTAACTCTAATTATTAACCATATTTTGCAATTTCATAGCTCCTCCCACCCAAAGGGTCTCAAAACAGTTTACAGACATTACATTAGTTGATCCTCACAACACTCTTGCGAGACTAGTAAATACCAAAAACCACATTCTCCATCAATAAAATGGGGTTTGTCCAAGGTCACACGAGAGCCAAGGGCAGAGCTGCAAATAAAAACCAGAAGTCTTAAGGTCTAGTGCATGTTATAACTATTAGACCATATGACCTTGCTACAGTAAAGCCAAGAAGGGCTTTAAGCTTTGCTGCTTGCAAAAAAAAAAGCTTCTATCTAGTCACATATTAAACAGGATGAAACTGATGAAATCATTAAACTCTGAAATAAGACAAGTCTTCCATTTATCATGTTTCCCACACCTGACTGAGGACCAGGCTGTCTGCTGTGATGTTCACTCATAATGTAAATCTGACAGTGCTTCTCCAGACAGACACTTACTCTTTCCAAAAGATTTCTACTTAGTGTCTCCTTGTGCCAATTATGAAAGCGCTGTCTACTTTCCTATGCAAATATTAACATTTCTGCCACTAAAACCAGCTGGTAAAGTTAGAGTGCATGTGAAAGAAGGTTGGTAAAAAGGTTACAACCCTGATGAATTGTTTGTGTACACTTATTCCAATGTGTGGTCAGCCACACGGGATGGAGAAGGGGCATCTTTGTTGCCTCTACTTCTATTTTACAACACACTTAGTAGCAAGCTTAGAAATCCTATTACAGAAATGAGAAAACAGTGCAATGTGTGCGCTTAGTATTGAAGCTTAGCAGTTTTCCAACTCATACAGGCAAGTGGCTCAGGTATCTTGTCAGTTTGTTTTAGTTTTCCCGCCAACTCTGCCATTAGCAGCCACTCTCCAAAAGGAGATTCATTTTGTATACAAAAGAGCCAAGAGGGACAGTATATATGAGAGTGCTAATACTGCTGAGCTTACACACAAGTTATTACAGTCCTAGTCAGACATAGCTGCAGGGAATCTGCACAGTTCTCTATCATGTCCTACAGCCTTGGAGGAAAATCAGATGACTTGTTATAATTATGTATCATTTCTATTAGGAGAGTGACCAATCAAGACCGCTCCTATCAGGACTTTGGCTCCATTGTGCCAAGCACTATACACACATATTGGTCACATGGCCCCTGCCCTAAATGGTTTACAATCTAAGAGAAGCAACATGCAAGGAGTGGGAGGGATGGGAAGGAATATAAACCACAGACAGTAGTAGTTTTGGTGGTTCACTAGGTAGCATTTTTTTCTCTATATTGCGGCCAAACTAAAATCCCAGCATGGCATAAGGGTACTGTGATCTAGGAAATGTCAACTTCCAGAGTTAAACTGAGCTCCTGACCATTAAAGAAATCCCAGAGCAATTGTTGTCAAAAGAGGAGTATTAACCCTGGTCCCCCCGTCAAATTCCACATTCAGTAATTATCTACTACCTCTGATGATGGTGTATCATTGCCATACATTATTAGGCTATGGCTACACTAGAGAGCCACTCTAAGCTTATAGGAGAACTCTTCTGTTCACTTAATTACTTCAGCTCCCCTGAATGGTGGTAACTATGGATTTGTCCACACTAGCACTTTTGTTGGCCAGGGGTGTGAAAAAAAACAAACCAACCAACCAACTCCTCCCCCCCGCCCACGCAAAAAACCCCACTCCCTGACCAACAAGATACATCAACAAAAATGCCAGTGTGGAAAGTGCTCTGACAACAGGAAAGCATCTCCCTCTGATATAGTTATCGCTGCTCATTGGGTATGGTTTAATTATGCTGGCAGAAGAGCTCTCTCCAGTTGGTATAGAGCTGCTACACAGGAGACCTTACAGCAGTGCAGCTGCAGCACTACAGCTATGCCACTGTAAGGTCTGTAGTGTAGATTACTTCTCGCACCAACATAGGCTCTCCAGCTGACATAACGCTGTCCATGCTGACTCTTATGTCAATGTAACTTACATCACTTGGGGCGGCGGATGGTTTTTCACACCCCCGAGTGATATAAGTAATGCTGACCTAACCTGCACTGTAGACGAAGCCTAAACAGCTGCTGCATTCCACTCCACAGGTGGCTGCATTTCAGTGGCGATGGAGGAAAAGGATTCTTGATTATGCATAGTTTGTAAGGAGCTTAGAAATTGCTTAGAAATGCAAGCTGTATTGCTATTAAGGCATGTGGTTTGTCATAGAAAAGAAATGGGGTGAAAAACAAAAAACATTAAAAAAAGGTTTATACTTGCCAAAAGAATGCAAAAAACTCTTGAGTTTAATTGAATCACTCCTCACCAACAGCACACATTTTAAAATAGAGATAATACCTACATATTAGTGGGTTTTTAAAAAACAATCATGTTAAACTCAAATAGGAAAAATCCATAATATGTTTATGATATTAATAAATTGTAAAAATGATAGTAAGTCTTGTTTTGATCAAGCTTGTTATTCATTTCTTAATTACATGATTTTAGATCTTTCTTGTCATCTTTAATCATATCTACATATAAAGAAAAGGAATGCTCTGTAAAAGTGCTGTATGTTGGTATGACTGAGGAAGACAGTCCTGTATCAGTTACATTTCAGTCATGGTTGGACGGTTTCTAGCTTATGGTTATAAAAACCCAATTCCTCTCCCTACCTGTCCTCATCCCCCCATGAAAGCTAAAGGAACACGGTAGAGGGTTGTTGAACAGCCACGACTTTTAATTTGACTTGCAAAACTAAAGGAATCTCACAATCCATGACAATGTGGGAGAACAGACCAGCCTTAGCAGCTTCCATCTGTGGATATCCACAGAGAATTATGAGAAACAGGGTAGAGGAAAAGAACACTCTACCATAATTTAAATTCATAACAGAAAATATGAACACATTTGATTGTTTTGTGCAGTCTTTAGTGCCTGGGAGCACAACTCATAATAATTTAACAGCAAACAATGTAAGATTTATGGTAATAATTTAGCATCTCTTAAGCAAGAATTTGGCTTACTCATCTTGTTTGTTGTCTCAGGTTTTAGTTTTATATATATACACACACAAGAGAAGATGAAACTATAGATGTGTTTACTAGCACCTTCAAGAGATCAGCTATGTTCAAGCCCCAATGCAGGGATTTACCAACCCTCAGAGGAATCACTTTAAAAACATTTGTACAGTGCTGTATTTTACATGACACTATTCAAAAACTGAATAAAAATGCTTACACATTTGTTTTAATGCACACAGTTTTTTGGGATAGTGACAAGTTAAAAATGTGTCATCTTTTATTAGGCCAACTTCTGTTAGTGAAAGAGACAAGCTTTTGAACTACAAAGAACTCTTCTTTAGCTATCTGTAGCTCTCAAGAGCATCTCTTTCACCCACAGAAGTTGGTCCAGCAAAAGATATTACCTCACCTACCTTGTCTCTCCAATATGCTGGGACCAACATAGCTACACCACCACTATAAACAACCTTATTTTACCCAAACATCAGAGCATGGCATGTACTTTCATCCAATTCTGAAGGACTATACTAGAGAATAACCCTAATTCAGCGGTCAGCAAACCCCAGCTTGTCTTTGTGTACACTTGGGAGTCTATACTGTTGTGGTGACACCAATTGCTGAATCAGGGTATTTCCTGAATTAAGACAAGGCCTAACTGTAAGTGAAAATGACCAATCTTTTAATGCAAACCTGAAGAAATGTGATTCATGTAACTTTAAAACAGCTCTTAAGTGATAATTTAACTGGGCTTGATTCTGAAGTCATATTACCAATACCATCAGTGACAGTGCAAACATCACCCTGTCTGCTCTGCCAAAAGAGCTTCAACTCTGTTTTTAGGGACCACTACAGGAGATGAGAGGTGATAAGAGTTCAGTCTTCATGGTTCATTCAGGCCTTGACCCAAAGTCATGTGAAATCAATGTAACTATCCTTATTGACTTTTATGAGCTCTGGATCGGTCTCTTAAGTCCTTAGACTCTCTACCAAGGCTTAACAAGAGGGCCAGTTAGCATCTATTTGATAATAGGAACTAGGCTGAGACCACCAATTGATTTTCCATAGACAGAAAAAGTCAATGGGTAAAGACTTTTGAACACTTCTACTGTAACCGACTGAATAAATGTGTTGTGCTCTCCACTAATGACTAGTTTTGCATCAAGGATAAGAGCCTCCTACCACTACCACCTAATTGAATTATTCCTTTCTTTCAAGGGGTAGAGACATGCTTTGGCACTGAATGCTCAGGGTTGTGTACCAGTTGATGACACATGGAGTGGAGACAAGGGCTGTTTCAAATCTGGCTTTCATGATTGTGCTTGGTGGTAAAAAGTTCTGTGTATCATTATCAGTCTCCTCTGCTATTTAGTCCCTCTCACCTAATGTCTATTTTATGGTGAACAGATAAATAATAATCTCCATGTTCATGCTAACTCACTCTCTCTGTTCTCATTCTGTCCCTGTTCTTCAATCTGCTGTGCAAGGACAAACCAATGATGGCAAATATCACTTGAAAGTAAGTTATGCAGCAGAGACAGTTTTTCCAGTGCAACTGACATGAATATTTGAATCCAAGGTCAGGGATTAATCATTCATCAGTAAAGATCCTCATGTTTGCCACTGTTTCAGAAAGCCAAAAGCTTACAAGCCTTGTATTTATTTTACCTTGAAACATGCAAAATGAGAGTTAAAAAAAAAAAAAAAAAAAAAAAAGCTATATGCAAACTGTTCAGTAGTTTTTGCCTAAGCACAAAATGATTTCATCGTTTTCATTTGCTTTCAATCATATCACTCCCTGCTGCCCTGCTTGACACTTTTGACAATATTACTCTCAATGAAAAGGTATATGCCTCCAAAACATTTATAGCTGCTATATTATAAGGTCCTGAACTATGATCTTCAATTGTGCGTGAAACCACAGCATTTGCTATCAAACTCAGAGAAAAAGGATGCAACCTATTTGGCAGACAAGATGCTCCATTCAAATCAAAAGTAAATTCACCAAACATCAACCTCTCTTGCACTAGAAATATACCAATCTTTAAGAAGTCAGACACATACAAAATTACATTGTTCTTAATTGGTCAACTGTCTGCACTGAATAATTTCACGTAGAACTTCTCATGCAGTCAAGTGTCCTTATACTGTTATACACACAGCAATAACTCTTTCAAAGAAATTCTCTCAATAAATTTAAGTTCAATTCAGCTGTCCCAAACAGTATTTATATTTCATGATTTACCCAAGATCTATGATAAACACACCGTTTTGTTAAAAAGAAAAATAATACAAAACATGAAGGGACATGTGGGCTAACCCAAAATTCATTGAAATCACTGTTAGTCGTTCTATCAACTTCAGTGGGCTTTGGTTCAGGGGAACTAAATGACTCGGGGAACTTTGTAATGATTTCTTCCCTTCTTCATCACGGGTTCCTATTTGGCCCAGGCTGATAGATACATAGTCGTTATTCTTTGAGAAGTATTTCATCTGTGCAGGCATGCAACAAGTTCATTGCCATGGCGTCTGAGTGTTTAGTAAATGGCCACAAGGCTTAGCATTAATAAAATGCTTTAGTTTTTCAAAGTGCCTCAGAAATATTAACTGATCCCCACAATATCCTCATGTGGTAGGTGTTGTTATCTTCACTTTACACGTTTGGAAATTAAGACAGAGACTAAGCAGTTTGCTCAAAGGCTCACAGAAAATCAGGGGCACACCTAGAGATATTTTTCAGAGTGGTAGCTGTGTTAGTCTATATCAGCAAAAACAACTAGGAATCCTTGTGGCACCCTAGAAACTAACAAACTTATTTAGGCATAAGCTTTCGTGGGCTCTAGAGCCCTCTTCATCAGATGCATGAAGTGAAAAATACAGAAGCAGGTGCCAGCAATGCCCCTCTGCCATGTACATTGGCCAAACTGGACAGTCTCTACACAAAAGAATAAATGGACACAAATCTGACATCAGGAATCATCATAACTTTCAAAAACGAGTAGGAGAACACTTCAATCTCTCTGGTCACTCAGCAATAGACCTAAAAGTGGCAAATCTTCAACAAAAAAACCCTTCAAAAACAAACAAACAGACTCCAATGTGAAGCTGCAGAACTGGAATTAATTTGCAAACTGGATACCATCAGACTAGGCCTGCATAAAGAATGGGAGTGGTTGGGTCATTACAAAACCTAAATTTAATTCCCTCAATACTAATTTCTCCTTACTGTTACTCACACCTTCTTGTCAACTGTCTGTAATGGGTCACTCTCTTACCACTTCAAAAGTTATTTCTCCTCCCTTGGTATCCTGCAGTTAATTGATTTCTCTCATTAGACTAACCTCACACTTGGTAAAGCAACCCCCATCCTTTCAGGTATTTATATCTGCTCCTGTATTTTTCACTTCATGCATCTGTTGAAGTGGGCTCTAGGGCCCATGAAAGCTTATGCCCAAATAAATTTGTTAGTTTCTAAGGTGTCACAAGGATTCCTCATTGTTTTTCCTAGAGATATTTGTATTTCCCCACTGAAATACAGAGAGTGATGTAGTGCTGCAATCTATTACAATTTATGAACAAATGGGAAAGACAAAAATAAAGGAACAGTTTAGGTCATTTAAATAAAAATATTAAAAGGACTTGTGGGATCTTTTCAGATGATGATTCCAGTTATGGCCAATCCAGTAGAAAGCAAGGTGGACTTCAAAACTTATCCATTAGGTAGGAAATAATTCCAGTAACTATTGCTTCTTAGTCAGTTTTCTATGGCTAGTAATACATGGTTTAATGCATGTGACCATGTTTTCCACTAGTGACTTGTACTAGCAACTGTAACATCTTACTACTTATTCATAGCTAAAGTAGTTCTTTTAGCTCAAGTGGTGCCATCCCATCTTTTTTGTGCTCTTGGCCAGAAGCCTCACTGGCAAGCATGGTGTCTGAATATGAATGGGGCCATGGTGTATTACAAATGAAAGATCACTCCAAGCAAAACACATCATCAGTATGACACATTCTTTGTAGTAGGAAACTAAACCGGGTCTGGAAATGTTGATTTCAATTACGCCAACTTTTCTGGTGGGGAAATTTTTCTGTGAAAGAATTTCAACCAGCCCTATAGGAAACAAGGAGGTAGAAGGCCACAAGTCTTCCCCATTCGGTTGCTCAAGAGAGATTATGTTTTCCTCTCCATATTTAGACACAAAGTTGAAAATAGGCTCATTTCATACACAACCAAGCTACATTTTCCATTGAAAACAATCCCTACCTACAAATAAAAGGCAACTTCCAAAACATTTTTTAAAATGTCAATGTTCATAGATTGGTTAACTTTATATTGACAATCTATGAAATCAGGGGAAACTTACATCTGAATGAGAGAGAATTGCCCAAAATAAAACAATGGGCATTTTGGAGAGAGATTTCAGGGATTCATTTTCACCACTTTTGCACAGCTTTATGGATCTCATTTTGGGAAGCCCTTCGGCATATGTTAATTCATCCCTATTCAAGGCATTTAAGCACATGCTCAAGTGCTATCTTGAATAGGCATGCTTTCTGAACTGGGGCCTCAGACAGCAACAATGAGGAACTTGTGAAGAAATTGATCTCCTGTTAAATGAATTAATTTAATATCTATCACTATAAAAGTCAGATGATCTAATGTGGCATTAATACAAATACAATATGTATATAGGGGAATCTATTGTCATTTAGTCATTCATTGATTTGCCATTATAACAACTTAAGTTATTTAAATGAGTTGCTGCATTTTTTTTAAAAAACAAGTGGAAATATGCAACTCATACTCTGCCAGACTCATATTGCCTACAGAAGCAATGCCAGCAAGAAGGATTTCTTAGATTAGGTTGAACACAGGGATTTGTTGTTCTTGGAAAGACAAAAGGCCATGGAGTTCAAAACTGGGTGCCTAAAACAGCCACCTAAATTAATATCTAGATGCCTAAATAAATGGCCTGATCACAGGCCCCAGTTTCCTCCTTGCCTTGGGGGTGCTTAACCCCCACCCCACCTCACCTCCAGCCTGCCTCTTCTCACCCCTACTCTGCCCCAAGCTCCACTTCTTCCTGCCCAGTTCCACCCCCTCCCACAAGTGTGCCTCATCCCTGCTCCTCTGCTTCCCTCCTACCCTGCCTCCTGCACACTGTGGAATAGCTGATCATGGCGGGCAGGAGGAGCTGCGAAGGACGGGGAGGTGCTGATCCGAAAGGCCTCTGGCACCCGCTAATTTTTTTTCCAGAAATGCTGAGCCCCCATAGCTTTCACTAGTATCAACGGAAGTTGTAGGAGCTCAGTGCCTCTGAAAAATCAGGCCACCTAGTCTCCAGTCCTACAAACATATGCAAGTGCTTAACTCTTACTACTATAAGTAGTCTCATTAAGTTCAATGGGAGCATTCACAGCTGTAAAGTTAAGCATGTGTGTAAGTGTTGCAGGATCAGGCGTTATTTACTATCTAAGGTTGGGCACCCAAGTTTGAAAATGTTGGGCACAATGTCACAATAGTACTACTATTCAGTAGTAAGAGTACATCTGATGTAGCTCAAGTTCCACACCAAAACTAACTAACAAATCAGTAGACTGGATCAGCCACCTAACAAAACTATCAACCTTCAAGTTTGCCAACTTGGACCCACACAATCTCCTCCCACATGAAAATAAATGCAAGGGAAAGGAAAAAAACAAAGCCCATAGTCACAATAATTACTTGTCTGTGTATATAGGAGATGGTGAAGGCTATGAACATAACTGTAAATAAAATACTGGTACAGAACAACAGATTTTCCCTCCATAATTCTCTTCAAAACCTTCTCTCCCTCTCTCTTAGGTAAAGACACACAGACACGAGCAACAGGGTAGTTAGGTAAATTGTTCCAATAGTCAGAGATGTGGTGGATTTTCCAGCACTTTGCCTGTAAATGAAGACTGATGTCTTTCTAAAATATATGCTATAGTTCAAAAAAGGTTTTGGGCTTGATGCTGAAATGACTGGGTAATGTTCTATGGCCTGTGTTTTGAAGGAATTAAACTTGATAGTCACCATGGTACCACCAGGCATCAAAAATCTCTGAATCCTAGCTTCTTTATGGAATTCCATTGAGACTCTTGCAGAATCCCACTGAACTAAATATGTCCAGCTTCAGCTTCCAACAACTGGGATCTCAACATGCCTTTTCTTATTAGGTCTAAAAGTCAACTACTATCCAAAATCTCTTTCTCATGTAGATGGGATCAAGTTCTTCTACACCCCCCCTTGGATTAATTTTTGAGCTTCTTGCTTCTGTCACTATAAGATATCTTTTCCAGAGATCACATCTTTCTTGCAGCAGTTTTCTGTACCCTTTCCTGGTTTTCTACATTCTTCTTGAAGTGTGGATGTGTTTCAGTAATGTTCTCACTAACACCTTATATGGGGTAATACCACCTTCTTATTCCTACTTGACATTCCCCTGCTTATGCATTGAAGGATTGCATTCACGCTCCTACCTACAGCATTAAACTGGAAGCTCATGTTCCAATGGTTATCCACCATGATCCCCAAGTCTTTCAGTGTCACTGAATTCCAGGATATTTTCTCCCATCATCTCAGTGTGACCAACATTCTTTGTTTCTAGATGCGTGATCTTGCATTGGTTATGTTAAAAAACAGATTTTTCAACCTGGATTGCTTGGTAGGGAGGACTCATTTGGTCTGTGTAATTGACCAGTCCCCCTTGCTATTTCCCACTCCACAAATCTGTGCGCGTCATCTGCAAATTCTACCAGCAACAGTTTTACATTTTCTTCCAGTCCAGATCATTGATAGAAATACTGAACAGAATTAGGCTAAGAACAGATCTCCATGGAACACCATTAGAAACACCCCCACAAGATGATTATTGCCCATAAACCAATTACTTTTTGACATTTATCAGTTTCCAGCTTTTTAACATGGGTTACACTAATTTTGTATAGTGCTAATAATACACATATACATACACACACCAGAACGGTTTGTTGAATTAGGGCAAATGCCTTTCAGAAGTGTAAATTCATAATCAAAAAGTGATATTAAGTTTGATTGAAAGACCTACTTGCCATAAAACCATATTGACTGGCATTAATTATACTGATCTGTTTGAGGAACTGAACCCCAACTAGTAATATAGTGTGAGATTTTCAGAAGTTCCTAAGTGATTTAGGAGTGGAAGTCTAATGGATTTTCAATGGCACTTACATTCCTAAATCAGTCAGGGGCTTTTGAAAAAAATCCCACCCTTATTTGTTTAACCACCCAAACAACTAAGAAAATCTGCTCTAAATACAGAATTCGAGCAATTATATACCAAATAAAATTAACAATGTAAATCTCTACTTGTGACTAACATAAGGATGAACTATTCAGTATCGTAGACTCTTACCTAACAGGATCAAGAAACAAATTTACCACCATCTACTAGGAAATGATCAAGCAAAACTAAGAACACCCATGCAATCAGTACAGATTTCATCAATTTCAGCAGCCAATTTCATTCAGGGTGCAAAAAAATTACTAGATTAGACAAGCCAATATTAAGCAAAAAGCTTGCTGAATATATACCAAGAGCCAATTTAGAGCCTATCAGCCAAGCAAATTACAAAATTGTAGTCTTAAAATTATAGTAAGAATGAATGGATAGAGAAACCCAGAGAGGCACAATGACCTATAACAAAAGAATGGGTTCATTTAGCACTGTTTTCTTTTTAGCCATACAGATATATATTTTTTTTGGATCATAAGAATGAAGTTTCAGGAGTGTACACATTTACTCTTCACATGCATTGCCTCAATGCTGTGTGAAGAAACCAAAGCTGTAGACCTTGATTTTCAATATTCGTAGCCATTCACCTCTGTCTTTTCATAATTCAGTCAGGATGTAAGAAGAAAAAGGAAGCAGCTATTGTGGACTACGATATTATGAGGCATTGTAAAAAGTAAGTGATGCTCTGTGCACTGGTGAGGGATGATGTGATATTGCTTGAGATTCCATAGAAATGGGTAGCACTGTAAATCTAAAGCCTTGCTCTGCATGAGTATTCAGATGAGCTGACCCACTGAGGTCAGTGGAACCATTTGCCTGAGCTAATGGTTTGCAGGATGAGGCCCCTACAAACTGCTGTATACAAATTTTAGGTATGTTTAGGACTCAGTCCAAATCCTGGTGAAGTCAAATGAAGGACTCCATTGACTTCAATAGCAGTTGGATCAGGCCCTTGAGCACTTACGCAACATACCAAATGGCAGGCATGGAGGTTTAAATGCACTATTTGTCCACAGAACAGGTACTGTAATGACAGCAGCAAAGTGCTTTAAACACCAGTGATGTAATTCAGCTTTGTTGTGGCAGTTGCATCTTGTGATGTGAACTAACTGTTCTCTCTTTGCATGTTAGATTTTTACCTCTTTTTTTGAGGCTGCTAAGAAGAATATCATAGTGCCAGCTGTTGTATGGGATGATTAAGACACAAAAAACTAGGCATGAAGAGACCTATGTTATCATCCCAATTCTGCCACAAATAGGTTACTTAGGGCCTGATTCAAAGTCCAAAGTCAGTTGAAGTCTATGAAAAGACTCCCACAGGCTTTGGATCAAGACCTTAAGTCTGGTTTACATTAAAAAAATAAGATTGACCAAACTACATCATTCAGGGCTGTGAAAAATTTTGCACCCTGAGCACCATAGTTAGATTGACGTAACTACTCGGATAGATGAGGCTAGGTCGATGGAGGAATTCTTCCACCATCCTAGCTATCACCTCTCAGGAGTGGTGGATTAACTACACTGATGGAAAAACATTGTGCCACAGCTGCACTACTGTGGCTGTCCTGTTGTAGCAGTTGTAGTATACACATGGCCTTACTAACTGATCTATCTTCCAGTGAAGTCAGCAGAAAGGCTCCCCATTAACTTTAGCAGGGATTGGTTTGGACCTTTAACCTCTCTGTGCCTCATTTATCTTCAGCTCCACCTATAAAATAGGAACATACTAAGCCCAACCACATTGTACTTGAATGCCTAATGTTTTGTGTGGCATGTTCACTAGTCACTAGACTGAGTGGTAGCTTTTTTTACATAAGCTATTGAACAGCCACCAGATAGTAATGATTTCCATTCACTATTGGCCTGCCCTGATTTCCTATCTTACTTAGAACTTAGAAGTGAAAAGCTCTGGATTTTATTACCAATAGACTGATCCATCCAGCCTTCCTAAATGCATATTTCTACTTTGGATTCCAATATTCTTCTAGATTTATTCAACAGTTCGTATTGTTTTATTTCCATCCTCTCTGTGCATTTACAGGTGGGAAGTTATTTGCCATTTGATAACAGCATGATAAAGTCAGGATATTGGATCACAGCCTGCAGAACTCATCAGATGTAACAATTCAGGGAGAACTCTGTAGCACAGATTGGAAAAAGATGACAGAATTTTGATGAAAAATATAGCAAATACAATGTATCCCTGGCACAATACCATAATCTTTCATAAAGAACCAATCATATTTAGAATACAATCCACAAAAGTGATTCTCAGCATTTTCAAGCAATTGTACCAGTCCATCAGACTAACAGCTTGGCTGCACCAGCCAGCACTTAAGTTTAAAGTTTCACCTATATTGCACTCAATGGGATATATCGGTGCACAGAGATTGCAAAATCAGGTCAAAAATGCACTTTTAGATGAACCTAACTGGTTACTTGTTATGTAATTTTCCTGATAATTAAAAAAAACAACAAAAAAAGAACCCCTAAAAATGTGAATTGTTAGTGCTGAATTTAGATCTCTGGAAGTAGAAATCTTCTATTGAACTACACAAAAGTTAGATGATGGGAAGCAGCAGTGCAAGCTTCCTTCCCCCTCCCTCTCATACTGTTTCTAAACCACAGATCTCAAAGTTATTTAGAAAGATGGGTCAATATCGTCATTTTACAAAAAGAGGGAAACTGAGGCCTATAGAGAAAAAGTGACTTGAGTCAGTAGCAGAGATGGGAACAGAATGCAGGATGTCTGGTTACCAACTTGAGTGCCTTATTCACTGGTCCATATAGGCAGACATCCTGTCAATGTACCTCAGTCCTGACCACACGTGGCAAGAGCTCTGAAAGAACTCAAATATGAAATGGCAAAACTACAATGGTAAGTTATCACTTAAATCAGACTCTGTACCAGATGACTGGAGGACAGATAATGTGATGTCGATTAAAAAAAAAAAAAAAATCAAAGCAAAAAACACAACACGCTGCTCCAGAGGAGATTCTGCCAATTACAGGCCAGTAAACCTAACGTCAGTACCAGGCAAACTGGTTGAAACTACAGTAAAGAATAGAATTATCAGACACCTAGATGAACACAACATATTGGAGCCAAGTCAACACAGCTTTTGTAAAGGGAAATCATGTCTAACAAAATTAGAATTCTTGGAGGGTGTCAACAAACATGTGGGCATGGGTGACTCAGGGGACATAATGAATATGGACTTTCAGAAAGCCTTTGACATGGTCCCACGCCAAAGGCTCTTAAGCAAAGTAAGTAATCATGGGATCAGCAACAGGTTAAAAAAGTAGGAAACAAAGAGTAGGAATAAACTATCAGTGGAAAGAGGTATTTGGTGGGGTCCCCTCAAAGAATGGGACAAATGCTGTTCAACATATTCATAAATGATCTGGAAAAAGGGGTAAGCAGGGAGGTGGCAAAGTTAACTATCTTGAGTAATTTTGTATTATCTGCTAAGTCCACAGCTGACTGAAGACTTACAAAAGGATCTCAAAGAACTGGGTGACTGGGCAACAAAATGGCAGATGAAATTTAATGTTGATAAATGTAAAGTAATGCACATTGGGAAAAAAACAATCTCAACTATATATACGTGTAGCGAGGAGGCCTCATTCCCAGCCGTCCCTGAGAGGGACAAGCCAGAACAGACGTGGCAGGGGGCGGAGCCACCACCTGTCCCGGCCCCCTGGAAGTCAAGGGGCGGGACAGGAAGTATAAAAGCACAGCCCCAGCGCTCAGTTGGAGGGAGGCTGCTGGAGAGGACAGATGCTGGTGCCTGAGCTCCCGCCGGGCCCAGCCTACCCCGTGCTTGGTACCCGGAGGAGCGCTGGCCTGATCTGCCCGGTGCTCGGTACCCGGAGGAGCTGCCTGAACTTCCTGATGCCCGGCACCTAGACGAGCTACCTGAGCCACCCCACATCTGGTATGCAGAGGAATGGCCTGGAGTTCCCAATGTGCGGTATCCTGAGGAGCCCATGGTCTGGGACCCACTGGATGGCACTGGCGGATGGTAGGTACCCAGTGAGGGGGAGATTGGAAGTGGCCTGGGGGCAGCCAACCCTAGTCAGGCTGCAGATTCACCTGAGCCTGTCAGTGTGTTTCGGTCAGGATCCCCCACTGACCGTCAGCGGTGTTGACCGCTACTAGGGCCCCAGGCTGGAACACAGTGGAGTGGGAGGGCCTGCGTTCCCCCTGCCACCCTTCCAGGGGTGGCAGACTCCCCCTCCCCCTGGCCTGAGGAGGCCATTCAGACTGGTTGTTTGCTCAGCCCCTCCTGAAGGGCGTGAGTCACTTGCTGCCCTGCCCTGAGCCAGGGCCTGGGCTTTATACACCTGAACTGCTTATTGCCCCGCCCTCCCATAAGGCCTGGGCTTCTAGAGTGTTTGCTCAGCCCTGCAGCAGAGGGTCTGAGCCACCAACTAACTGTACATTGTTGCTCAGCCCTGCAGCAAAGGGTCTGAGCCCCACCCCCCTAACTGTATATAGTTGCTCAGCCCTGCAGCAGAGGGCTTGAGCCCCAAATTGACAGTATATTGCTGCTCAGCCCTGAGGCAAAGGGCCTGAGCTCCCAACTGACTGTATCCTGTTGCTCTGCCTTGCCGCAGAAGGCCAGAGCCCCCAAGTGACTGTGTACTGTCGCCCAGCCCTGAAGCAAAGGGCGGGACCTGGGCCGATGGAGTGTGGTGAGCCGGTATGGCTCCCCTCCGCCCTTAGGAAGGGTTGAGCCCCGGTCCCACCCTTCTACAATACACAAAATGATGGGATCTAAATAAGCTGTTACCACTTAAGATGTTGGATTCGTCGTGGATAGTTCTCCAAAAACATCTGCTCAATTTGCAGCAGCAATCAAAAAAGCTTACAAAGTTAGGAACCATTAGGAAAGGAATAGAGAAGAAAAATATCAAAACACCATTATAAAAGCTATAGTATGCCCACACCTTGAATACTGTGCACAGGTCTGCTCATCCCATCTCAAAGAAAAAAGATATTAGAATTTGAAAAGATGCAGAGAAGGGCAACAAATTAGGGATTTCTCTTCTATATGAAGAGAGCTTAAAGAGATGACTGTGGGGCAATATGATAGATATCTCTAAAATCATGAATGGTGTGGAGAGCATAAATAAGGAAGAGTTATTTACCCATAACACAGGAACCAGGAGTCACTCAATAAAAACAGGCAGCAAGTTTAAAAACCATAAGGAAGTATTTCTTCACATAATACACAGTTAACCTGTGGAACTTGTTGCAAGGGGATGTTAAGGCCAAAAGCATAAGCAGGTATAAGTGGGTTCAGAAAAGAATGGAGGAGGATAGGTCCATCAATGGCTATTAGCCAAGATGGTCACAGATGCAACACCATGTTCTCAATGTCACTAAGCAGCTGACTGCCAGAAGCTGGGACAAGAAAACAAGAGATGGATCATACAATAAATTTCTGTTCTGTTCATTCCCACCAAACATCTGGCACCAACCCCTGTTGGAAGATCCAATATAGCTATTCTTATTTTTCTTTTGTTCCTTACAGATAAGCTAATAAGGCTTTAGTTGTGTGGCCAACTGCTATGACCATCCTGACAGACTCCTTATCAGGGCTGTGGGCAATTTACAGTGGTAAGTTTAACAGCAGAAATGATATTCTTAATGAAGTATTGCTGCGAACAACTAAATGTGTACAATTAGATATAACCATAGTGATGATATGGATCCCAGAGCATGTAGAGGTAGCAGACAACAAATTAGTGGAGAAATCAGCAATTAATAGGAATACATTAACCTAAGAATCCTCCTAAGTAAACTGGAATTTAAACACCTAAATCAAAAATGAGCTAAGGAAGAAATGGCAAGAACTGTGGGCAAATGAAACAAAGGGGAAAAAATTCCAAGAAATATGCCCGACATTTGACAAAATTAATATAATCAAAGGCCCTGAAAACAAGAGTGAAGTGGCTAATTAAAATTCTAACAGGGCATTGTGGATTAAATAGTAATTTATTTCTAATTAAATTCTCATAACAAGAACTAGGGGGTCACCCAATGAAATTAATAGGCAGCAGGTTTAACACAAATAAAAGGAAGTATTTCTTCACACAACGCACAGTGAACCTGTGGAACTCTTGCCACAGGATGTTGTGAAGGCCAAGACCATAACAGGGTTAAAAAAAGAACTAGATAAATTCAGAGGATAGGTCCATCAATGGCTATTAGCCAGGATGGGCAGGAATGGTGTCCCTAGCCTCTGTTTGCCAGATGCTGGGAATGAGTGACAGGGATGGAATCACTCGATGATTACCTGTTCTGTTCATTCCCTCCGGAGCACCTGGCACTGGCCACTGTCGAAAGACAGGATACTGGGCTATATGGACCTTTGGTCTGACCCAGTAGTGCTGTTCTTATATTCTCTTATGTAATTAACATGCGCAAAAAATGGATGAGCAACACATAAGGTCCAGGAAATGATAGATCATATCCTTTGATGTTGTAAAGGCTGTACCTGTGAAAGGAGATTTTTCTACAGAAAACTCAGAGGCCTTAAAGTAATAGAAATTTCTTTATAACATGTATCAAAAATACAAGGAAAATGAGCCCCAACCCCAACAAAAGGCTCTAAGAACATCAGGAAAGGTGACAGACTAAATCATGAAAAAGTACAGTGCATGGCAGTCTTAGACTCAGAAAGCGAGTTCGCTATGCCAAAAAAAGGAGAGGCTGCAGGAAAAGAGTCTGCAGTCACTATGAGAATAGAGAGGTGTGGAGGAAGAAAAGCTGGTGGGAGGAGAGAAAGAATAAGCACTTGTCTCCTAGCCCTGAAAGAAGGGTCATCCCAGAGAAGTTACAGGGAAGAGAGCCTGACAAAAACTGGGTAGGAAGAAGCCCAGGGAAACAGCAACAAGGTGCGGGACAATGAAGACCTTGGTTGCTGGTTATAGGGTCCCTAGGCTGGAACCCAGTGTAGTGGGAGGGCCCAGGTTTCCCTGCCAGCCCCTAGCAGCAGTCCAGAGAAGTGGACGAGGACATTAGAAAGCCCCAAGGCAAGTGTGTGAGGACCAGAGACCTGGAACTGGGGCCAAAGACCCTCTTGTGAAGACATTGAACTGTTTTGCATTGGGCTGTTACCTCAGAAAGGGTGAACATTAATATTGCGAGCTGGCTAGAGGGAAGAGTTATGGAAGAGAGACAACCACAGCAAAGGAGCGACTGTCAGCAGGAGGAAAGAGAAAGAAAGACAGCTGCCACCCCACACCTGGCCATGAGGAGGTGCTCTGTAACAGTTTATTAAAAGATTTTTTCTTGCATTCCAGTTATAAACAGGGGAACCAAAGAATGGAGGAAAATGACAATATTTTGTAGTGTAACAGACTGCTTCCCAAATTGGCACTTTCATCTGTTTAAGATTTTACTCCTCTTTCTTCCAGTGGGGGAAAAATGCAAAGAATTCAAATATTCTCCCAGCAGCCTTGGAGATCCCGACATGCAATCAAGGTCCTAGTGCACAAAAAGCAAAGTGAAACTGACCAGTTTATTTTCATAGTACGCTGAAAGAAATATAAAAAAGTAAACAGATGTGGAAATAAAAGTAATCGTATTTTTATAGCATCTTGGCTTTAAAAAAAATCAAAATAAACTTTTTAATGTGCTTTCACTTATTAAAACAATATAGTAAATTATTGAAATTGAAAATTTGTTTTTCAAATATATTACTTCGAGCATGACAGTCTCTTATTAATACTGCAAATGAGCTAGGCACAAACAATGAGAGGTAACTCCAGGGAAGTGAAAATAGCCTGGGTTAAGTAATAAGCAGTAATGGCAAATACTTAAATGGATCAAGATGGATAATAAGCGCATGTATCAGAAATAGAAAGAACAAAGTGGATCATATTTCAAGAGGAAGGAGAATTAGAGAACAAGGAGAGGAAGGCCAGGAAAAATATAGTATTTTTCCCCATTACTACAGGACCATATCTAGAGGTTGTATATCAACGAAGAAGGCAGTTAGAATATTACAGAATGGAAATAAAATCTGTAAAATATATGCAGCATCACTCAAATGCATTTTCAAGGAGGATATTAGCTGTATGCCTTCTGGCTATAGAGTCATGATTTATATAACCTCAGGACTGATGAGAAACATACTAGGGAGCAAACAAAAAAGTAGTGAGGCTGATTCCCAGCATGTCTCAAGGATTGACAGTAAATGTTATCTCCAAATAAGGTCAACAGATTATAACAGATGCCACTGTGCTGGAGGTCAGTGTCAGATTAACACCACCACCCCACACTAGGAAATATCTAATGGTGATATAAACAAGTGTCTTTCCCAACCTGCTCTAAACTATGATCCACTTTTTTTTTTTAAAGACTAAATTCAAACAAACCACACTTACCCCCTTCAGGGTATTTATTGTTAATTCCTCCCCCCCCTCCCCCATAGGCAACAACATACATCTGAGGGTCTTCTAGGGTTGCTTCCTCAGGACCGCTCAGTTCAGCGCATAGGTTCCTCTGTGCCTCAGAGCCACACCATTTCCCTGCCTTATATCTAAGGTGGCATTAATGAGCCAACAGAACCAGCATGAGCTAATAAGGCAGATTCACAGGAGCATTGCCTCTGTTTTACAACTGGGGTAGTGGTTCTCAACCTGTGGCCCACAGGCCACTTCCGATCCAGTCAGCACAGAGCTGTGGCCCATGTGACACCTTCACAGCCATACAGGTGGTATTGGATTTGGCCCATATAATACACTGTGGGCCACATATGCATCCCACAATGGTAAATAGGTTCTAAGCCAGTGGTTCTGAAATTAAGGACTCAGTCCTGCCACCCTTACTCTCATTGAATAGTATGTACTCTGAGTAGTCCAGCTGATACTACTGTTACTTATTGCAAGGGTGACCCACAGTTATTAACACAAGGCACCTTGAGACACTTTAGATGACTATTCACCAAGCAGTCTGGCCACAGAAGTGATAAACAAGCCCAGAAAGGACAAATCCTTCCTAAGCCAAGCACACGTTAATGGGTTAAGATAGTGATACTCAGACTGAGGCTTCCATGCCACAAGTGGCTCTTTAACGCATCTCCTGCCACTCTTTGTAGCGCATAGATATTAAAACACTGTGTGATTTAATTATCAACCAATCTAAGTTACTAAAAGCATCCTGATAGCTTTAATGTGTTAACAACCAATTGTAGTTGATAAAATAATAATTGGTCAGATTCTCTGAGATATTTGTAACTAAATATTTCTCTGCCATACTGCTTAAATATGAATATATAGCACTGTAGTAAATGAAAATTAATTCACACTGTGGCTCTTTTGGGTAATGCTGATCACTAATTTGGCTCCTGAACCACTGATGTCTGAATATCACTAGATTAAGGGACAAGCCCTCCACTATCTGTTTCAAAACCTGATGACTACAACAGAGTCACGTATCACCTGCATACTGTCCCACCTCATACAAATGAGTCTTCTCATCTATCCACTCCAAAATAGCAATTTACAAGACAAGAGACAAAAAAAACCTTAGAAGGCCACCTGGGGAGGTAGCTGGATTTGATATCGGGACATGGCTTCCAAGAAAATAAAATTTCAAAAGGAAGTGTTCCCACCACTGTGAAACTGAATGGCTTTCCCTCCAACCAGAATTAAATCAGTGAACGTTCCACGGGGGAAGAAATACTTCATCTTCCAGCAATTAAAAAAAAAAAAAAAAAACCTGAAAATTCAAACAAACATTCTTCAGAACTACTTAAAGTGTGATTTCAACACTGAAAAGAGTAACTCTGAAGAAGTACCTTAGTCTCAATAGTTGGTATGGCAACACCCATTTTTCATGTTCTCTGTGTATCTCTCTCCCCCTACTGTATTTTCCACTGCATGCATCTGATGAAGTTGGTTTTAGCCCATGAAAGCTTATGCCCAAATAAATTTTTTAGTCCCTAAGGTGCCACAAGTACTCTGTTCTTTTTTCTGAAGTAGTGGCACCATGGGGTTTCAAATTAATTTTGCCTCATTCATTTCCAGGTCTCATTTGCTCATTTTGCAGATAAGTGGGGGGGTTTTGTTTGTGTTTTTTTTTTGGGGGGGGGGGGGTGTTAAGTCTTACCTGTCAGCTCTACAAGCTAATCCTGGGTTCTTTCCATCTTGCACACCACAATCACTAACTGGGGTTCTGCTGCCGATATTAGACCCTAACCTGTTCCTGTGCAACCTAAAGTCTTTACATTATGCCCTCCATGACACAGTCAAAAGCCAATAACCGTTAACAGGGTTGCATATTTGTCTTCAAATTATGCCTTCAGTGTGATAACTGTATCTCCATTAGCCTTATGTGGATGTATGCAGGTGTCACTGAGGGCATAATACAAGACAATGGAATTGCACAGGTATAACTGAGTGCTTAGCATGAGTCTAAAACTGGACCTGATCTATGCAAAGGAAAAAAGCCAGTTTGACTGTTGGGAGCCCAGGGTAAAGTATGTGGAGCTGGCAGATGGGAAAGGAAGGAGAATTGCCATCTTATTTGCAACGTGAGCTTATTTAAGATGGAAAAAACAGTGACACTATGAATAAGGAGCCCCACGGTGCTATTTCTACAGATTAAAATTGCATTTTAATAGCTATATAAGTTGTAAAAATAAGCAGGTATTTTTCCACTGCACATTCTTTAAAGCGTGGCTATGAAGGATGGGCTAAGTACAGAAGGTGCCCATGAAAAAAAACTCAATATTTGCTGCTCCACACTGACTGAAAAACAACAAGCAGGGCCGGTGCAAGGATGTTCACGCCCTAGGTGAAACTTCCACCTTGTGTCCCCCCCCATAGCCACGCTGAGGCACCTCCCCCCATTACTTGCTGCAGGTGATCCTCCCGAAACTCCTCTTATCCAGCCGCTGCGGTCGCTGCCGAAGAAAATGGCGCCCCCAAATCCCAGCACCTTAGGCGACTGCCTAGGCTGCCTAAATGGTTGCACTGGCCCTGACAATAAGATTTAATTTTCTAAGGATAGGAAGAGTACCTGTCTGCAGAAAATGTAGTCTCTATTTGCAGTGGTGAATGCTGAGATTTTAATGGCACCCACCATTCGACTCAGCTTTGTCCATCCCTTGATCGAAACATGAAACAAATAGATGTTGAGGATTAAAAAAACAAAAACAAAAACAAAACAGTTTGGTTAGTAGTTTTTTCAGTTTCATGAGCCTCCATACTTCCTGGCCTCAGTAGGGAGCGTGATCAAAAAAAGGTAAGTTTTGAAATAGCTCTATCAAGATTGATGTATTTCTGACTTGTTCAGAAGCAGAAACTAATGAGCCTCACAAAGCCTTTTCTCCTGAGATTTTCAGTCTGATTTGGCACAATTGAGCATCTCTGATTAGTGCTGGGAAAATACTTCAAAAAAATCATTAGCGACAAATACACGTTCACTGCAGATTTGCTTCCCTTTTTGTGGTCTCTTTCTGTGACTATTCTAGCATGCACATTTACTGGCAGAAATGTTCATCGGAATAATAATTTTTAAGTCAATAGTGGGATAGAAAATTGAGGTAAAGTTGTAATTTGTAATCACAAGCATTTGCACACTGGAAACATGCCATGTGACCTGTGTTTGCAGTCAAAACAGAACTGTAAATTCACACCATCAAATATTTCACCAATACACTCAGTGAAGAGCTCAGTCTGAAACATTTGCATAAAACAGTCAAATAATTTTGAAAGAACAAGTTTATGGCAGTTCCAACTGCTTGAGGATAAGTAGTGGACATCAAAAGAGATTAGATTCCATGAATAAACTGTTTGCTGTGAACAGTTAGTGTCCAGGAAGTGATTCTTTTGTGTGGACTGGTCCAGGCGGAGGTTAGTGGTGGGATGGAAATTGTTGAAGTCACGGTGGAATTCCTCAAGGGACTTTTCCATGGGTCCAGATGAAGATGTCGTCAATGCAGTGCGAGTAGAGTACGGGCGTTAAGGAACGAGAGCTGAGGAAGTATTGTTCTAAGTCACCCATAAAAATGTTGGCATACTTTGGAGCCACGTGGGTACTGATAGCAGTGCTGCTGACTTGAAGGTATATATTGACTGAGAATTGAAACAAGTTGTTATAGAATACGTTCTTTTGAACATAGCACTAAGATTCTTGACAGGGAAAAAAACAAATTACTCACCCTTTTGCAACTGTTGTTCTTAGAGATGAGTTGCTCATATCTATTTCAGTTAGGTATGTGGGCGTGCCGTCCGCAGGAATGTCAGAAACTTTTCCCTAGCAGCTACCCGTTAGGCCGGCTGTGGAGCCCCTGGAGTGGCGCTGATACGACGCTCTATATATGACCCTGCCGACCCAACCCCCCTTCAGTTCCTTCTTGCTGGCAACTCCAGAGGGGAAGGTGTGGGGGAATGGAATAGATATGAGCAGCACATCTTGAAGAACAACAGTTACAAAAAAGGTGAGCAACTGTTTTTTCTTTGAGTGCTTGCTCATATCAGTTCCAGTTAGGTGACTCCCAAGCCTGACATCAGAGGTGGGGTCGGAGTCAAGGTATCACAGACTGAAATATTGCCCTGCCAAAGGCTGCATTGTCCCTTGATTGTGGAGTGTGACATGAAGATGTGCTCTGAAGACCACGGGGCAGCCCTGCAGATTTCCTGGAGGGGTACATGTGCCAGGAAGGCTGTTAATGAGGCCTGAGCCCCCATGGGTTGAGCCATAACAGGAAGAGGAGCCTTCACCAAGTCATAACAAGCACAAATACATGCCATGATCCAGGAGGATATCCACTGGGAAGAGACCGGCAAACCTTTCATCTGCTCCACTAGAGTGATGAACAAGTGGGTTGTTTTGCAGAACGGCTTCATTCGGTCTATGTAGAAAGTGAGTGCCTGTCTAATGTCCAGTGAATGAAGCTGCTGCTCATGAAGGGTGGCGTGCAGTTTTGGATAAAAAACTTGCAAGAAAACTGGCTGACATGAAAGCTGGACATGACTTTTGGCAGGAAGGCTGGGTGAGGCCTAAGCTGCACCTTGTCCTTATGAAAAATGGTATATGGGGGCTCACATGTGAGGTCCCATAGCTCAGAAACGCATCGTGCCGAGGTGATGGCCACTCAGAAGACTACCTTCCAGGAGAGAGAGAGAGAGCGAGCGCGCGCACGCAGGAAGCTGACTGCTCAAAAGGAGGACCCATGAGACAAGAAAGGTCTAAATTAAAGTCCCAGGCCAGGACAGAGGGCTTCATCAAGGGATGGATCTTCTCCAGTCGTCCCATGATGGGGTGTGCAAACACTGAGTGCCCTGAAAAGCCCAGGTGAAATGCTGAAATAGCTGCAAAGTGGACCTTAAGAGAACCAAATACTAGGCGCTGGTCTTTCAAGTGCACCAGATAGTCCAGGATGCACGGGATTGAAGCCTGGAGTCGGAGCACCTGCCATTGGGCACACCAGGTACAAAGCAAAATGAAAAAGGTTTTTCTAAGTGGTCCTGGTAGAAGGCTTGTGGCTTTCCAGGAGCAGCTGCCTCACCGGGTCCAAACAGGCAAGATCTGCTTGGTTCAATCACGGATCCTCCCAGCCATTAGCGTGGAGTGACTGAAGGTCTGGGTGGAGGAGACGACCATGATTCTGCAAGATGAGGTCAGGAGTGGAAGGTAGATGCACCAGGGATTAGATCGACAAAGTCAAAGAGGGTGGGGTACCAGCACTGGCGAGGCCAACCTAGGGCCATCAGTACGACATCCGCCTTGTCCCTGCGACCCTTGAGAAGCACCTTGTGGATGAGTGGAAATGGTGGGAAGGCATATAATATAGTTGACCGGACCATGGGATAAGGAAGGCATCTGCAATCGAGCCCAGGCTGTGCCCACAGAAGGAGCAGAAGTAATTCAGGAAAACCCCCAACTGTGGAAGATGGAGTGGATAATGTCCGGACGAATCGCCCCTATGTGTGTAAGGAACCGTCTGCTCAAGCTGTCCACCAGTACGTTCTGAACTCCCAGCAGGTATGAAGCTTGGAGAAGGATGGAGTGGGCTAGGCAGAATTCCCATAGTAGGAGGGCTTCCTGACAGAGAGGAGATGACCGGGCTCTGCCTTGCTTGTTTATATAAAACATGGCCATGGTATTGTCCATCAGCACTGCTACACAATGGCCTTGCAACGCTTGGCATGTGAGGCGGATAGCCCTGAGCTCTTTGATGTTGATATGCAGAGCCAGGTCCTCTACTTACCAGAGGCCCTGAGTCATAAGGTTCCTGAGATGTACTCCCCAGCCCAGCAATGACGCATCCTTCTCCAGGGTCAGAGTGGGCTGGGGAGGGTGGATCGGCACCCTGGCCCCCACCATGTGGGGGTCCAGCCACTAATGTAGGGAAAGACCACTGCTGGGTGGGCTGGGGTTTGAATGGCTCTCTGTGTCACCAGGGTATGCATGTCGAGAGACTTAATGGTGATACGCGAGTCTTTCAGGCTATGCAGTCTGGAGTTGGTTTGTTCAGCAAAGAAATGCTGACCGTCGAATGGGAGGTCCTTGGTTGTTTGCTGAAACTCTGGTGGGAGAACTGAGGACCAGAGCCAGACATTGCGCTGCATGGCAATACCGGATGCCAGTGCATGTGCTGCCGCATCCGCAGTATCTAGGGAACCCTGGAGAGAAGTCTGGGCCCTTAGTCTGTCCTCCTCGGCAATGGCTCCCAGCTCCGTCCGTGACTAAGATGGAAGAAGCTCTTTGAACTTCTGAACTGCAGACCGTGAGTTGTAACTAGTGCAAGGCTTAAAGGCCTTGCAGATCTTGCACTTATCTGCCTGATGGGTCTCTCCCAGACACCGAAGACAGGAGTCGGGGGGGGGGGGTGGTCACACATGGGCATAGGCTTGCTGCAGGAGCTACAGGTTTTGAAGCCCTGGGACGGGATGCCCTGTGAGACACTCCTTGAAGGGGAAGTCCCCCAACTGCTAAAGACTATACTTAACTAAAAAGAAAAAACTAACCTATATACAAAGATAAGTAGAAGAACTAGAGATTAGTGGAGCACTTGCGAGCAACAGACCACTGTTCCAACAACTCTCACTGGTGGCAAGAAGGAACTGAAGAGGGGTTGGGCAGGCAGGGTCGTATATAGAGGGCCATATCAGTGCCACTCCAGGGTTCTCTACAGCCGGCCCGACGGGTAGCTGCTAGGAAAAAGTTTCCGACATTCCTGCACATGCACACACCTAACTGGAATGGATATGAGCAAGCACTCAAAGAAGAACTTGCCTGTCCTTCCAAACTCAGATTACGTATCACATTTCAAATAAAAGACAGAGAGACAGACAAACAATCTGCTTCTGATTTGCCCGTCCACCTAAGTATCTAGGCATTACATACAAGAATTTGTAGCAGCATCGCTGCACTCCCATTTGGACCATTTTCTCTCTCTCTCACCAGGATACCATGTCTTTCTAAAGGGTCACTTTAGAGGGGACATGCCATTGAGTACTTCAGCAGCCCTCTTTAGACAGGGAAGATTACCATACGCAGTGTTGTTGTAGCTATGTTGGTTCCAGAATATGAGAGGGACAAGATGGGTGAGGTAATATCCTTTATTGGGACACTTTCCAATGATATGAGCGAGAGGCTTTCGAGCTTATACAAAACTGCTCTTCAGGTCTGGGAAATGTACTCAGGCTATGTCTACACTAGAAACTTCAAAGAGCCTGTCCACACTAGCACTTTAAAGTACTCAAACTTGCTGTGCTCAGGGGGGTGATTTTTCACCTGAGCCAGCAAGTTAGAGTGCTATAAAATGTAAGTGTAGATAAGCCCTCAGTGTTACAGCTAAATACAAGGAGGAAAAGACTAGTTAGCAGAAGTAGTTAACACACATTTCCAGGGACCATTCAAGGTGAAGTGGCTTTTTAAATTCAAAAGATCAGATGCCAAATATGGGTCCTACAATAGAAGACATTTTAATAAAGTGAACTTGAACCCATCTATATAGTAGACCTATACATACACACACCATTCTGCATAGCGGGAAGATTTTCCATTTACACTAAGGCCACTTTAGATCACTCTGACAGTGTAAAGGAGCCTTGAGGAGAAAGTAAGCTATATTTACATACAAAGCCAATTAACAATGCTATAGTAATATAAATTTTAAGTGAGACTCAGATGCATTCTCTTCCCAAGCATTTAAAATGTCTTTTTTCTTTTGTAGCAATTTAATCTATAATAGTCTATTTTTAATAGCTTTTATGCTGTCATTCCCCTCAAGTCACTTAATCTTAAATTCACCTCTATAATTCATAGCTTGAGCTAATAGAATTTTAGTGAATTGAATACCATTTATCAAGTCTGACTCACATGAATAATGAAAGCCTGAATAAATACAGACAAATGAAACTGTTTGTATAAAATTGTGGTGATATTAAGCCAAACTCCTTTCTCTATTGCATATTTATTGAATAAAGATACTGAAGCTGTGGTAAGGTACACAAACCTGGCTGACAGTTTGTAACAGTATTATTGTTGGTGTCAATACACTTGGAGTATGTCCTATCCTGCAAAAAAACAACCAATGACAAAAATCTGTGGCAGAGAGTCTTCGAGCCCAGCTCTATATGCTCATGGGGGTTGTGCTATACGATGCCAAAAATATTTTTGTAGATGTTCTGGCTCAGGCTGAAGCCTGGGCTGTGAAACCATCCTTCTTCCGGCCTGGTATTCAAAGGCCAAGATTCAGCGTCAGCCAGAACATTTACAAGCTATTTTTAATGTCATAGCGTAAGCCCCATGCGCCCAAGTCTGTAGACCCTGGGCTCTGAGACTCACTGCCATGGTGGGGGTGTGATTTTTCACTGTAGACAAAGTTCCCATAAATCCTGGTACAAATTAGCCAGACATTGACTGGATTGTGGACCACTTCACACATCCCCATAGGCAATATGCCTAGCATTAAAACTCCATGGGATGACCTCCGGGATGCGAGCTCCTTCACACGTTCAAACTTTGGTGATAACCTCAGAAGGTAACAGGCGTGATAGCCAAAGCCTTCAGCAGGAGAACCTTAAGTAAGAGCAGCACCAGAGATATCTTCACCCAGCCATTACTTAAGAATGGGGGATATAGAAGCTGGATAAAAAGAAGTCTGAGGAACAGATTAAATTATCTGAAGGAGGAAGGCTTAGCTAAAAACATATCCTCAAAAATATTTGTTCATGATTTTTCTTCCCAAAGCTGCAAGCCTTAAGTGTTCCTTTTCTTTCATTCCTTGTTCCTTTTCCTTTAAGTACCAAATCTTCTGTGACTGTCACAGAGATGCAATTGTTAAATGAATTGCTGCAAACTAGGGAAAACACAGGAGAATTTTTAAATTCCCCCAATTATTCATTAAAGCACTTTAGTACCTCCAGTTCTGATGGTATAATCCATTTTTAATTAGCCAGAGTGTAAGGCATCCTTTGTCAATCACTGATAAAAGGGTATGAGAGGTAATTTCTCACACCATCAAATCATCACCTGAATTCAGCTAATGCCTCATCTGTTGTAACAAGCATGTCTACCTGCTATAAGCTAGTTGTATATGAAAAGCCTTCAACAATTCTATAGCACTTCAAATGCCCAGCGTAGTTAAGGCAGCATTCAAATGCTGATGAAGCCATGTTAGCATCTTTCCAGAAAGCCACATTTGCACCTTTCAAACACAAACTAATTCTCACTGTAGAGGAGCCTTAGCAAATCATGAGAATCCCTGAAACCCAGTTTGAATTCAATTGAGTGTAATGAATTTAAAGACTTTTCTATACAAAAACACTTAGTTCACAGAAACCTGGTATATGAATCTACACCACACTAGCCTGTCGTGTGGATGTGCTGACAAACACTAACAGTTCATTAGGGCACTTTGATCTTTGGGAGTAGATCAAAGCACACTAACAAACTGTTAGCATCTGTCAGCAGGGTCCCTGGACAGTTACTTTGCAGCAGATTCACACCCCAGCATGCCCTGAACTAAATATTTGTGCAGTCACGCCCTAAGGCAGTGGCAAGCACATTATTTATTTAGGTAAGTTCCACCAAATGCCCAGATCAGAGGAAGCTTATCTCAGATGTGGATGCCAATTGTGTCCACTTAATTTACACATTCTCTGATGGCAAGTAAATGTAACGTTATTGGTAAACTACTTAGGGGTGTATGCAATAGCTGCCCTGTTGGCCACCACAGACATTCTAGCTGGCGCTGTAACAGACTCACATCCCCTGCAGATAGGACACAGAAGGGGACCCATAACTAGAGCTGTACCAATTATGTGGGTTTTTCTGGACTCTTTGGAATTGTCAGTGACCTGAAAAAGGTTTGTTATGGTTCAAACTGTCTGTTACAGCTATCCCCCTATTCCATTTTGTTCCTTACAGCTGTCCCCATACTCCATTTTGTTCTCCTCCTGTGGCTGCCCCTCCCTGGCTGTTAAGTTGTTTACCAGGGCCACTGCCCTTCTCAGAGGGAGGGCCCCTTAAGTTGTTTACCAAGAGCCATTGCCCTTCTCAAAGGGATGGCCACTTGTGCTAAGTGGGACCACTGCCCTGTTCAAAGGGTTAGTCCTGTTATCACCTTGTTAAACCTGGGCT
>NC_133771.1:162102298-162136023 GCF_003597395.2 Chelonoidis abingdonii
TTGTACCCCACTATTGAAACCCCCTGTACTATTTACGAAAAGAAACCCCTCCCCAATTGTCTACCGTAACAAACCCCATACCCCTCACTATTGAATTTTCCCTGTTTTTGCATTTTCTTAATAAAGTTTATTTTACACCCCACCTGTGTGGTAATTGCTCCCCAAGATCCAATATACCTGCAGGCAGGGACACAAACAAAATGTCTTGTTCAACCCTAAACATTTGTTTAATCTAATTTTTTTTTTTTAAAATCAGATGTTTAAAAATGGTTCAGGAAATTTTGAAATGAAGTCACAGAATTGAAGGCCAGAGGGACCACCAGATAATCTAGTCTGACTTGCTATATATCATGGGCCACACTTTATGAAATTCACAAATTTTAAAGAGGTTCTCTAAAGTGCTTTATTTTTGGTCTTGCTGGATGAAAGGTGCTATACACATGAAAGTTTGTTACCCTGTTAATACAGAATTAAAGCATGGGCCTAGATTTTCAAAAACGGGCACCTAAACTTAGAATCCTAAGTCCCTATTTAGGCACCTAAAAAAAAATGATGTGATTTTCAGAGATGCTGAGTGCCATCAGCTTCCATTGACATCAGTTAGGTTCCTATCTTTAATATTTATATTCACAAATAGCTGCTCTACTTCTTAAATTTTAAAGAAGTCAGCATTTGCAAGTCATTACACTACATAGACGCTATCTCAGATAGCAGGCTTCCCCTCTATGTATAGTACAGAAAGTAACTTTGGCAGCTATGGCTAAATGTTGGGTGTTTAACAGCAGCTAGTTTAAAAATAGCTTCTTGTAATTAGAAAATTTTATTTATTTGTTTAAATATAAACAGATACTACCAGGGTGGCGGATGGGGAGAAGAGCAAAACTTAGATGGATAGATTTACCCATCTTTTCTTTGAATCCCATTAGAATAATTTGTCCATTTTAACCACATTTCCTGAGTGCACTGTACTGAGGCAGAATACAGATAAAGAAACGTTGTGCAATGTAAGATTGAGGGGAAAGTACAGTAGACAGCAGTTCCTTCCCATCATTGCTTAATCCAAGCCAGAATCTAAGGAAAACACTTTATGGCAGAAAAGTGAAAAACTTGTAGGAAAAAAAATGTTAATGAAAATTGTGTGTGCGCGCGCTTGTTTTTTATTGAAATTTTCTGTGAGGCCATTTCGCTAACAGCTCTACTAATGACATTAGGCTGAGCAGATGGGTGAGGTACTCTCTTTTATTGGACCAAGTTCAGTAAAAATATATTACCTCACACACCTTGTCTCTCTAATATTCTGGGTCTGGGACCAATATGCCCACAACACTGAATACATTAGGCAGAGCAGGCTGTTTCACTGTTGGCCTGAGTGAGAATGACAGGGTTTGTCGGTGTCCACTGGCCTCACTTAAGAGCTCCCCTCTGTACTCATTACAGGCTATTCTGGTCTTGTCTCTGCCATGAGGGAGAATAGAAACTATGAAAACTAAGTAGTGATGGTAGCAACTTTGTGATGGGCTGGGACAATATTGTTCACAAAAGAATCACAACAAGTGTGTTTAAACTTGTGAGATGCTCAACACCCTCAATTGAAGCCAATGAGAAGCAGGGTACTCAGCACTTTGAGATATGACTGACTTACACAGTGCCTTAAACAACGTACAGTGTGTGTCTTCCAAAACAAACTCAACAACATGCATCATTAACACCTGATGAATATGGAGCTGCTCAAACAGTTTTATCAATGGGCAACTTTTCTTTATTTCCTGTTTTAAAGTGCCTAACTTTGCTTCATAGTTTTTAGACCAGTGTGAAATAATCCACACAGACTGGGATCCAATAGCCAAGGAGATATTCACAGAAAGAGATGCTACTGCTAAAATGGTATAATTTGTGACCTTAGTATATGAATACTGTTGCTGAGCCCACTGTCAGCTAGGAGAAAAAAAGGAGGAGGAAAAAACAAAAACCAAAAACTAGCTAACCAAGAAAGTTCACTGATTTGCCATTTAATGAGATGAATAAGAGAGTACAAGAATTATTTTGACCTAACAGGGAAAACATTTTCCCTAAGCAAATATGGAAATTGTTACAGATACCATAGGCCACATACTGATCTTAGTTACACTTGTAAATCCAGAGAAATTCCACTTCAGAGAGTCAGCTCAGAGTTCATGTTCACAGTGTGCAGAGGCATCTCTGCACGGCCGCTTAGCCCACCACCATCTGCGCACACACACTTTGCAGGAGTAAAGGTTATAAATATGTTGAAGACCATGGCCGACAACTTTGCTTCCTAGGCACAATGGAACTCTCTACAATAGGAGACAGAACTGGGACAACTTGTGAGCGGGAGACAGAACTATCTTGAGGACTAGCCTGAAACTGTGGAATGAACTGTCACAAGTAGTAAGAACTATCATAAACCTCACCACCTTCCAATCTGCATGCAAGACACATTTTTGACCTTGCCTTTTCTAAACACACACAGAGCAACCCATATATTTTAAAAAATAAACACACCTAAAACAAATAACTTGACTGCACACACGCTTTTCCCCCTGGGAAGAGGATGAGAGAACTAATGTGAGCTGTGTAGTCACACTCTTCCAGAAGTGAATTAAGCAGACACCCATAGTACTATGGTGATGAGCATGGTATAAGAACCTCTTTACTCAGAATTCAGATGAATATTAGTTTGACTCATAGCACTATTCCTCTAGATCTGCTCATGACAGGACTTTCCCAAAGCCTGATCTGGTCTTTACACCAGCAAGCCTGAAATGCAGGATTAGCTGGAGAAAAGAAAAAGGCAAAAAATAAAAAGTGGCAGGTCATGGATGATTGTGTACTGATGATTGTGTTTAAGACCTCCTCCCACCAACCCTGTGACTCTCCAGATAAGAAAACTGCTAATGAAACATGGAGGCTTTTCACCTGCAAATCACCAGTTTGAATCTAGTGCGACGGTCTCAAACTCAATTTACCTTAGGGCCAGTGCCAGTCCTCAAATCCTCCCAGTAGGCCAATAATGTCACTGAAGATAGTATTCAGAAAAGAAAAAATACAATATTTATTTTGAATTTCTTAGAAATAAAACTGTCATACAACTTTATACAATGTTTTGCCTGCCAGAGAGTTTTTGCCAGACACCTGGCAACGCTTTAGTTCTGTCAGTTTGTTGATGTTTGGCCTCAGTGAGTGAGCAGTTGAAACCTTCAGGATTGCAGTAAGCTGTGCATCAGATAGTTGTGTTTGATATTTTGACTTGTTTATATTCACTGTGGGAAAAAAGGGGCAGTGCCTCCATGGCTGACTCTGCTTGGCAGCTAATGATGCTGCCTCCATGGCTGACTCTGCGCAGCAACTAATGATGGCATCTCTGTCCCTCTCCCCCAGTCAATGGGACCACAGGGGCGGGCGGCACTAGCAGCAGACATTGCCAGCAGGATGCTGCCTGTATCTCTCCTCTGTGGGCCACAGGGGGGAGGTTCTCAGGCCGCAGGTCGCCTGGGACTTTGAGACGCCTGATCTAGTACATGACAGCAATGACTGAAAATTGTTGCCACCTGAGGACTGTTCAGTGCCTTATGTAAAATAAATTGGTAGGTCCTGATCCTGTTCTTGGATGGGTCAAGTAGCCACATCAAAAGAGCCCAATACCATAATTGGCCATCTGCAAATTTTGAACAGGGCACAGAGCCAGTACTCACATCTCACTCCTTAGGGTGGCCCCTTCAGGGCAGGGCTGAGGCACAATGGTGGTATGTGGGAAATTTGCCCTGCTTGTGCCTGTGCTAGTCCCATCTGTGGGTAATTAGGAGACCTAGAACCTTTCACAAACATTTTATTCATTTTCACGAAGACCAGGTAAGGATAGTGCCACTTAACAATAAATTGCTAGAGAGGCAGGATATTCCAGTGGTTAGGATCTCAGTCTAAGCTCTGAAACACCCAGATTCAGTTCCATACTATGCCATTCCTCGGGTCCTTAGGACTTTAATAGGGATAATAATACTTCCTTAATTTACATGGGTGTTGTGAGGATAAGTACATTGTGACATACTTAGATACTATGGTAGCTGGGAGCCATACAAGTACCTTAGATTGACAAAACTTTCTTATTTTCTTCCCTATGGTCTTGATTTGGGAGTAGCTCAGGATTCATTTACACTTCGTTTCTGAATGAGGATGAAATGAGTCTGAAAACATTTGCCTAACTGAACCATACTAAAGTTCCTCAATTATTCCTAATTCTCTAGCAACCCTCTACTCTTCCCACCACAAACCTTCTCTAACCAAACCAGCTATAATTCCAGAAAATAGACTCCACTTCACCCTTCCTAAATGTATCCTTACTGCAGCTGCTGCAGAGTACAGGAGGTTACATGGGGAGGAATAAAGATTGTGAGGCATTCAGGTACTATGGTGATGAGACAGATAAGTTGCCTGGACAGACATGAGCCAAAAGCAGAGTGTTTCCATTAGTTCATTGGTCAAACATCAACTATTAAGCCTTTTTAGGAAGTAAACTAAAGCTTGAAAGATTTCACAGTCCTCATTTCAGACTTTTTGATCAGATTAGGGCAAATGATTTCATAAATTTTAAAGGCTAGAAAGGACCATTATGATCATCTAATCTGACCGCCTGCATAGCCCAGGCCAGGAAAACTCACTCAGGAAACTTTGCATGAACTATAGCAACTTAAGACCTCCTATCTTGATTTCAAGGTTGCAAGTGGTGGAGACTCCACCATACTCCTCAATAAGTTGTTCAGCTGGTTATTACCCTCACCATTAAAAATTTGCATCTTATTCCAGTGTCCAAATTTTTCTAGCTTTGCTCTTTAGCAGTTTCTAAGGTGTGCTTCTGCCATTTCCCTTAACCAAGGCTATTGTCTTATATTAGGACCACAACAACGGTACATAAAGTGATTCTTCAGCAGTGTGTATAGAGGTCACTAATAAAGTCTGGAGGTACCCTACAAATTTATCCAAATGAAAGCCCCCATTCACACTATGAAACTGAGATCATTCCCTACGGTGGAATAGTTGGCTAGATGTAATGATGCATAAGTGCCTACTGGTACGGGGTAAGCTTAAGGCAACATTAAAAATGGGAAGCAGGATATTTGTTTTTAATGTTTGTGTGTGAAATAGCCCAGGAGGGGGGAAACAAAATGTTATATTAACAAGCCACATACAATAATTTATCCAGATAAGACTGGACAATCTTAGCTGGTTCTTCTTACTTGTGCTTATATGTTACAGTTTTAGCATTCACACCATTATTCAGGCTTACACAAACCTCATACAATATTAAAATGTTTATGCTACTCCTTTCTGCACTTGAAGCAGCAGCAACATGGTTCCAGTGTGCAATGAACGAGAAAAAATGAGGAAACTGCACTCCAGTTGAACAATGGTCTACAAGCCATCCCACAATTATTCAGAGCAATGAATTCTGTAGTGGTTAATATTAGTCACACTGCACCATTCCAGTCTTTTGCAGGTGCATTTGGAAGCTTGTTTAGCACACTGACGCATCAATAAAAGCAGAGACTGTGCTTTTATTTTAAGAAAGTGTCTTTTAATGTATTCTATTCCTAAAATGACAGGATTCAGCTACATATTGCAAGATCAAGGTTAAGAAACCTTGGAGGCATGTGACTGAAGAAACATGCCATTTAGACAGAAGCAGAGCTTTACAGTGCCTCTTGATACTTCAAGAAATCCCAGTATTTTAAGCAGCCAACCTTTGGATGAGGATCTAGACATGAACTGCACTTCATTGCATGTTGGCTTAGCTTTGCTATTGTGCTTACAGGTAAACCTTGAGGAACAGAGTTGAGAATGCAGTAAAGTGCTCTGCTCAGTGTAACTAGGCCATGATGAAGAAAGATGATCTGCAGCACCAACCATGCTAGATATGCCACTTGTAATGGGAGGCAACAAGAGGACATGTGGAAGCATGGAGAGGAGTGGCTGCTGTGGTCCACTGCATCCCCTATATGGGTTTCAAGCCAGTGGATCTCTACTGTTTGCATAGCCACTGGACACTTATTTCCCCCTGATGTTACCCCCATCCTGCCAGCATTCTGGCACAAAGATTTAGAGAAATAGAGCTCTGTTCCATGGCACATGCAGAGAGATCCAGTCTTCTTTAGGGGCCACTTCATAGCCCCCCATAACTGCAGCAATGTAGTATTTCCATTGCCTTAAAGGCTCAAGCTTCTACTCCTTACTCAGGCCTTACTCACTGTCCGTGGAAGTTGTTCCAGGAGTAAAGGATTCAGGATTGAGCCCATAAAAAGCCACACATTCCCATTACCAAACTTATGCAACTGCATGGAGCTAGCAGCACATCAGTTAGCTCCATAATTCATCTGCCTAGCAAAACATCCAAATGCTGCTTTGGGCAGTATAGGTGCTCCACCTAAGTGAGTTACTGGGATTTTCTCTGTCAACTATTTCTGTGAGATATTTTCTCATTAACTATTTAATTCAACATTAAACATTTAAAAAATAAAAATAAAAAGCAAGTTTAACCCTGATATCTTCCAGTCATGTGGTAGAGAAGCCTATTTAAGTGATCAGTTACATACCAGTTAGTAGTTCTGCCATTTCATATTTGAGTTCCTTCAGCACTCTTGGGTGAACACACTCATCCTGGTCACTTATTGTTAAATGTATCAGTTTGTTCAAAACCTCCTCCACTGACACTTCAATCTGAGACCATTCCTCAGATTTGTCACCTGCCCCACATCGAGGTGGTAGTAGAGGAGGTTTTGAACAAACTGATAAGTTTAACAATACCATCTGGTCCTGGTAACTTCTTATTCACCCAAGAGTGTTGAAGGAATTCAAATATGAAATGGCAGAACTGTGGTATGGAACCAATTGTTTAAACAGACCTCCGTATCAAAAGATTGAAGGATAGCAAATGTAATACTGATTTTTTCAAAAAAAGGTTTCCAGAGGTGGTCCTGGCAAATACATGCTTGTAAACCGAACTTCAGTGCTAGGCAAATTGGTTGAAACTATAGTAAAGACCAGAATTATCAGACACCAAGAACAACACTTATGTTGGGGAAGTGTCAACATGGCTTTGGTGAGGCATGATTTCCCTTTACTAATCTATTAGACTACTCTGAGGAGGGGTCCACATGCTTGTGAACGAGGTTGATCCACTTGATGTAAAGCCTTTGACAAGGTTCCACACCAAAGACTTTTCTCATGGGATGAAAGGGAAGTAAGAAGTCATGGGATCAGCAATCAGTTAAAAGACAGGAAACAAAAGGATAGGAATAAATGGTTAGCTTTCACGATGGAAAGTGGTAAATAGTGGAGTACCCCAAGGATCTCTATTGGGACCTGTGTTGTTCAACATATAAGTGACTTGAAAAAAGTGGTAAACAGTGAGGTAGCAAAGTTTGCAGATTATACAAAATTACTCAAAACAGTTAAATCCAAATCTGACTGACAACTCTCAAAGGGATCTCATAAAACTGAGTGACTGGCAACAAAATGACAGATGAAATGCCATGTTGATAAATGCAGAATAATGCACACTGGGAAACAATCTCAACTATACATGCAAAATGATGGGGTCTAAAATAACTGTTACCACTCACAAAAGATCTTGGGTCATTGTGGATAGTTCTCTGAAAACATCTGCTCACTATGCAGCATCAGTCAAATAATGTTAGGAACCATTAGGAAAGGGATAGATAAGACAGTAAATATCACACCACCACTATATAAATCCACGGTTCATCCACACCTTGAATATGGTGTGCAGTTCTGGTCACTTCATCTCAAAAAAGGTATTAGCAATGGAAAAAGTACAGAAAGGGGCAATAAAAATATAGGTGTGGAACAGCTTCCATATGAGGAGAGAGATTAAAAAGAGAGACTACTGAGGGGTGATATAGAGGTCTATAAAATCATGAATAGTGTGAAGAGAGTGTTATTTACTCCTTCCCATGACACAGGAACCAGGGGTCACCTAATGAAATTAATAGGCAGGTTTAAAACATAAGGAAGTACTTCACACAATGCATGGTCAACCTGTGGACCTCACTGTCAGGGGATGTTGTGAAGGCCAAAAATATAAGTGGTTTCAGAAAAGAATTAGATGGATCTGTCCGTGACTATATCAATGGCTGTTAGCTAAGATGGTGAGGGACACAATTCCATGCTCCAGGTGTTCCTGAACCTCTGATTGCCAGAAGCTGAGACTGGATGACAGGGTATGGATCACTAAAAACATTTCCCTGTTCTCTTCATTCCTTCTGAAGCATCTGGCACTGTTGGACTAGGATACCAGGCTAGATGGACCACTGGTTTGACCCAGTATGGCCATTCTTATGTTCTTGTCATGCACTAAAGATTTAGATCATAAATAAAACCAAGCTAAACATTTTATAGTGGGCATTTGAGACACATGCCACTACTTATGTGCTTGATCAGAGGTAAGGCACATAAGCATGATGCAGAATATACCCCTTGGTGGGTGCCCTTCAGATATCTCTGGGTCCAACATTAATACAAGAGAGGATACTTTTTTTAAAAGCCACTCAAACTAGTTAACCATCCTCTCCATACCTACCCCCCCATCCCCCAATATCCTTCCAAAATAATAAGAGGCAACATTCCTAGAAGATACCTCTTATATTATTTTCAAATACTATAAAGAGAAACAATGCTTGGGTCCTTGTTAATGTTTTAGAATATTTGGGTTGCTGAACGCCCAAACAATGTAATTTCTTTATTTTTTAAAAAAAATTGGGCATTTTTTATTTTCATAACCATACTGTAAGAAGTCAGCAGCCCCTGAGGTCTTTGCTCTTGCACTGTGCTGTCCACAATGGGCCATGTGGAAATTCATGATGACATTGGAGATAGAACTCAGAGCCTGCTGTTTCAAAACTAAGCAAAGACTCCTTCACTTGTGCTAACAATCTCCCAGGCCTGCCAACAATACAGGGCCAGATACACATTTGAACAGTACTGATTCCATTCAGGAAAGGGCAGCAGTTTATTTTTTCAGACAAATAATTTGAGTGAAAAATGCAGTTGTGGTTGACCCAGAAGTCTATATGAGAATTTGATAGACATTTGCCAAATAGTTTTGAGGGTGTGGGGGGCAGAGTGAGGCAAAGGAAGAGGCAGCCTCATTATTAATCAGTGGTTAGAGCACTCACCTGGAATGTGGAAGACAGGTTCAATTCCCCCACTGTCTGATGTAGCAAAGGGATTTGGGCATCCCGTGATGTAGGAGAGTACCCTAGCCAGCAGGCCCAAAAGATATTCTGGGGGCAGGGCTCAGTCTCTCTTGTTAAAACTGTTCCTCTGTGTACAAATAATCAGTGGAGCAGGCACTTGAATGTGGGTTTCCCCACATATAAGAGTACCCTGACTACCAGACAATAGAGTCAGTTGCATTCTTTCCCTTGCTCAGTGACAGTGAATTCATAGTGCAAATCATAATGAACAGACAGGTGTTTTGATTCACTGAAGTTCTCTTTTAGGAGCAATTTTTGGATTAAGTTTAACCCAAAACAAGGACTATACTCCCTACTCCCACCTGACTTTTTTGGCATAGCTTGCAAACTGAGAAGTGTGACAAAGTTCCTCCTCTACCTTAGTAGGTCCTGCACTTACTGGCAGATTTGCTCACCTCAGTGATCTTCCCCTCTGGTGGAATCCACAGTCTGGGTCAACTTCTCCCATGTCTCATCAGGAGTTGGGAGGTTTGGGGGGAACCCAGGCCCACCCTCTACTCCAGGTTCCAGCCCAGGGCCCTGTGGATCACAGTTGTCTATAGCACCTCCTGTAACAGCTGCATGACGGCTACAACTCCCTGGGCTACTTCCCCATGGCCTCCTCCAAACACCTTCTTTATCCTCACCACAGGACCTTCCTCCTGGTGTCTGATAACACTTGTACTCCTCAATGCTCCTGCTCCTGCTCACTGACTGGCTGGGAGGCTTTTAACTAGTTCCAGCCAGCCCTTGATTGGCTTCAGGTGGCCCAATCAATGTAGCTATCTCCACTGCCTTCTAGAAAGATCTTAGTTCACCACAGGTGTATTGATTAACCTGGAGCAACTGCCATTTGGTTACCATGGAACTAGGGATTTGGTTAACCTGGGGATAACATACCTGTTCCTCACTACTTTGCTGTAGCCATCTGGTCTTGCCCCATCACAGAAGTCATTCACCCAGCTCTGGTTTGAAAGCAGCAGACTCCACAAAAGGAAAGAATGAAATGCATGACAAAACAATATGAAACATTCCTGAGTCATTTAGCCCAACAAACAGAAAAGAACAGTTACAGAAATCCAGCAATGTTTTTTCCCTGGTTCTAGGTGTATTGCAACCTTATTTACATTTTCCACAGATGACTAAAAATCATTAGAAGTACCATGTTGTCTTCAGACCTCAAAATGTTTACTTTTCTGTTTCTTTATATTTGACCCATTAGATAGTCCTGTTCAACTCCGCCTTATTCAGAATCCACAAATTAATAGTCCAAAATTATTATTTTTAATTAGCACATGGAAGACTCTTTATTCTATGAAGCCACTCTGATAATGGCCCTCAAGATACTAAGGGATAAAGAATGCCTGAAAAAATAAAAATAAACCCAGATTCACAAACATTTAAGATACAACCTCAATCCATTAATCCAACTGTGGAAAACACCTTTTAACTCCATGTGCCTTGAGTTGTAGAAGTAGTTCACAGAATATCAGGGTTGTAAGGTCATCTAGTCCAATCCCTTGCCCACAGTAGGACCAATCCCCAGACAGATTTTTTGCCCCAGATCCTTAAGTGGTCCTCTCAAGGACTGAACTCACAACCCTGGGTTTAGCAGACCAACACTCAAACCACTGAGCTATTCCTCCCCCATAGCTAGATTAAATGAGAATGCTTTTATTAAAAAGCACATTTTACAGTTCCCCAATCATTAACAGAATGTAAATGAAGACTTGAAATTCACAGTTTGATTGGAACCATATTTGCCGGGTGATTTGCCTTGCCTGAAAGTTGGTGCAGGAGGGCATAAGGTATCCATGTGGAAGGTCCTGACCTCATGCAAATTCCCGTGGATACACCAGGTGTGGGTACAGCTATTCACAGTTTTCTGCAGGGAGCAAACCCTCACATACCCCCAGAGGTGGGGTAAAGTAGACAATCTCTCCCAGGGAATGCTAGTGGACATTCTCTTCCTCCCCCCCCACCCAAAGATTTTACTGTGGGAGAGGATGATCTGGCTGTTTGCAGCATTAACAACCTTAAGCTTTCAAAAATCATGAGTCAGATCCCCAAACATCATGAGACCAGCAATCATGAGATTTCAAAATCAAAGTGGATAAAAAATAATCACTTAAAGACCACCTCATCCCAAAATATCAGTTTCTTTATTTAAATCTTATTTTTAATTTCAATAAAATATGGCTTTTTTTAAAAAAAAACCTACTAAAAGTTAACTTTTAAAATAGGTTGCCATAATTTCAAACAATTATCAACAATGCAAAATAAATTTAAAAATATTAAACTGGACTTGTTTGCTGCCAAGTTTTAAAGAAAGTCAAGTCACTGAACTGGTGGAAGTCACTGGCTAAGCACCTAGAACTAGATTTTCTCAAGATGCCAAACCTTCTTTTGACTGTGGTAGCCTCTTCCGCAAGTGCAGAGAGAATATTTTCTTCATTTCAGTTTGTTTAGATATTTCAGTTCTAGTGCTATAATTCATTCAAAGTTAAGAAACCAATTGGGAGTTGAAAAAGCAGGAAAACTTGTTTTCCTCTTCCAATCTATGAATAAAAATTAGGTGTGAGAGGATGAGATCTATTTCCTTTGTTGAATACATCAGTTTTAAATGCAAAAACATGTTTTGATGAACTATTTTCCCCCTTATGTATCCAGCACATTTAAAAGGTAATTTTATTTACCTAAACTAAATACAAAAAAAATAAAATGCTGTTCTTTGGATTTTTAATTCAGTTTCCATCCAGATAGTGCTTGGCACAAATCACAAGTAAAAATTTAGTTTTGTAAGTAGAAAATGTATTGTTCACCATTTTCAGATATAATGAAATACATAAAAATTAAGAATCTGAATAAAAGCAGTTAAGCTATAATTGCTTAAATAAATGTGAATGGTTATAGTGTGCACATCTGTTTAGCAAAAAGCAGCACCAAATTTAGTGCAAAGGCTACTCTTTTTTTTTATGGGGTGCAAATCAACATGTTTTAACGGTTACCAACCAGCGAGAATTTATCTCTCTTTAGGGAAATACTAAAAAGGACAATATACATCAAGATTAAATGTGATGATTTAAATCAAGATTGCCCTGTTTGCTGATTTACATCATGATTAAAATCAGTCATTTAAATTGCTTTGATTTAAAAGTCAATCAATCCAGTTTAAAAACTAACACTGTTTCGGTTTGTTTTGAGTGTCTTTCAGTCCTTCAGGGATCAGGTTGTCAGCCTTTGCTCTGCATATATGAGAGCTAAAAAAAACAAACTTATTTTTATTTTTAAATCAGTGAGGATTCTTACATGGTCATGCCACTCCAGGGGCCTGGGACTTTAAGAAAAAGAGCAAATATTGCAAGACCCTGATAAATTCATGACACTTGTCAACCTAGCTAAAGCAGTGCTGCCCAATCCACTCTATAGCTTTTGGTCACCAGCTGACAAATGCAAGCCACAACACTCCAAGAACATGAGTTTCTACAAAGCCATGGCATTTGACATGGTATCACTAAGGGTATGTCTACACTACCTGCTGGATAGTGATCGATCTATCAGGGATCAATAAATCATGTCTAGTGTAGATGCAGATAAATTGATCCCTCGATAAATCAATCCCTGATCGCTCTGCCATTGACTCTGGAACTTCACCATGGAGAGAGGCGGAAGCAGAGTCAACGGGGGAGCAGCAGACATCGATCCTGCACCACGAGGACGTGAAGTAAGTGATTCTAAGTCAATCTAAGATACACCGACTTCAGCTACACTATTCTCGTACCTGAAGTTGTGTATCTTAGATCCATCCCCCCACTGTAGACCAGGCCTAAGATGGTATTCAGCAGGCCTTAACATCTCTCGAAATTCAACCCTACAAAAGTGCTGTAATACTTGTAATTAAAATATCCATGCATTTATATTGCCTCAGCTTGTCTACACTCAACAGGCAATTGACACGTGGCAATCAATGCATTGGCAGTTGATTTAATGGGTCTAGACCTGCTAAATCGACTGCAGATTGCTCTCCCGTTGACCCCTATACTCCACCAGATTGAGATGAGTATGGGGAGTCAGTGGGAGGGCATCTCCCATCAGCATTGCGTAATGTGGGCCCCGCGGTAAGTAGAGCTAAGCTACGCCAACTTGAGTTACACTATTCACATAGTAGCTTAGATCAGCTTTTCCCTGTAGTGTAGATAAGGTCTGAGTAAGGGATTTACTCCACTTTGCCCCCATATTTTAAAGGGAAAAGGCTTCTCCAAGTCAGTATTGTCATGTAATTTAGGCCTGTAAGCTAAACCATAAAATATTGTAAAGTCCTCCAAAATTCTGAATATCTGTGTAAAAGTATCTACCACTGACATGTTAAGTAACATAAAAAACCAATATTCACTACTTAGTTTTTAGGTGGACCTCACAAAAACCCAACATTGGATGCATTTCTAAAAGCTTTGCTCTAGGAATTATTTGGGGAAAGTCAAATGGTCTGTGTTATACAGGAGATCAGACTAGATCATCATAACGGTCCCTTATGAGGGTTGGAATGTATGGAACTTAGTTATTGATGAGAGCCCCTTCAAAAACAAGACAGAATACAAAGTTAAGGATTAAAAGGCTGCAAAGTCAAGCACTCAAGTTAGGAAATGGCAGAATGAAAGTGGCCCATGCGACCCTAATTCACCTCACTTGTGAGTATGTATTATGATAAAGCCTTTAATTACTTGTAGAAATGACTACACCACAAAAAGTTTGGTTTAAGTGACTTGCATAACATCACATAGGAACTCTGTGCCAGAAACAGGGATAATAATACCAAGTCCCCAGGGTAGCAATAATTAATTAATATCATTATGCATATACACAAGGGGGACAAATTAAGGTTGCACGTTCATTTCCTAAAGTGCAAGTGCTTGACTTTGCAAACTTTTAATCCTTAACTTTGTATTTCCTAATTTTTTTTATTGTTTAGTTCATTAATGAAAGCAACCTTAACTAAGGTTATATGTAGGTTTTGTTTGTGAATTTTCTTTAATCGAAAGATATTATGATTTATATATAAAACAATGTAGAATAAAGATTTTTTATATGATTCTGTAGTTTAACAATAATATAGTTCATTGAATCTTGACACATCTGAATTACATAAACAAGTCAATTGAATTCAATATACATCTCCCAGTACTGGAGAGGGGAGGGGAAGAATGTTTTAAATGTCATGAAAAGTAAGAAGTGCTTGAAAAGTATTTCATAGTAGTATGGGGGGAAAAATAGATACACCATTTAAAATAGTCATTTAGAAGTTACAGTAAAACATAACAGAAAACTGAGCAGGGAATCAGCTATAGTTCTCCACTGTTTTTAAAAAGTAAATATTCAGAGACACATAGCCCCCTCCCGCAAATTGTAAGAAGTAGATAAACAATATCCATGGAAAGGAGCTGGAATTTTGCATCTTAGTTTCATGTAACCTTTTTTGAAGAAGGTCACAAACAATTATCCTTTGTAAGGAAGCTGTGTAATTTACCCCAGTACAAATCCAAAGGAGCACAGCAGGAGCATACCCAACCCCATTCTGCCTTCATTACAGCTCCCCCTGGGGAGCCTTCTCTCTAATACTACTATGGCACTCTGAGGGAAATCAATTATCAAAGGCAACTGTTGGCATGACAACCCAGGCAACAGTGACTCTCCCCAGGCAAATCAACTGAGGGAAGGAGTGCTGAGTGGCTGCTTATCTGTGATGTCACAATGTTACTGGTCAGGCAGCAGCAGGAGGCAACAAGTGTGCATGGGATGAGGTGATCTGGCATTCTGTTTTTCTCAAGTTCGCTAAAGAGCCTAACAAAAAAAATGCACATTGGAGACCATTCCACATGCATTAATAGTAGCTGAAATTTGGTTCAAACCTTCCCTTACATGTTTACAAAGGGAAAAAAAAGTCAGGGGGGAAAAAAGGGGTGTGTGAGAGACATTAAGTTCCTGTGAAACTGAGTTCTGATGCAACTGCAACTATGGTCTCAGTAGTGAGAACATACTATAGGAAAACAGTATAATCCCTAACACCGCTCTGCTTCCTTTCTCATCTCTAAAGGGTTTCTGTTTAGAACCTTCCCCAGACACACACACAGCTTGGATTCCTACTACAAATTTTTTAAACAGCATACATATTCTCACACATTGTTAGCACTGTTCTACGGATATCCATGGTACTTACATTTGAGCAAGGAAGTTAGAAACATGAATGTGTGAATTTCAAAATAACCTTCAAACATAAGAAAATTATGTATCAGTCTTTTCCAAAACAAGTGGGACAAACTCAGCAGTGGGAGATATATTTTCAAGCTTTTTTTTTAAAGCAGCATAAAATATCATCATAGTAAATATATTATGCTTTTTAGAAGCTGGAAAATAAAAAGTCTCTTCCACTGGTAAGTTTGTCCTATTTGCTTTGGAAAGCAGTAATATTTTTTCTTTCACTTTAAATATAAATGAATATATACTGCCTCCTTACAAAAAGGAGTGATTTGTCAGAAGTATGCTAGTTAAGCTCTAATCTGCTAGGGCAGCTGACAAAAATAGAACAACTGCAATACAAAACTATAAGCAGTCTTGTGTGGATGATGAAATTTACCAGACATCCACAGTTTGTGAAGATATCCAGCAATTCTTCTACATAAACAAACAAGAATATCGAATTAAAGTCTCTCCATGTCACATTTTTTTCTTTGTGGATTTTCTGTATTTTGTTAAATAAATACACACACACTTTGGATGCTGCAAGAAGTTTTCTAAAAAACATTGACTGAACCCAACATGCATTTTTCCATCACCTTTCATTACAACTGGGGGCGGGGGGAATAATCCCTCACTGAAACTTGAGTTTTTGGCAGAAATTCAAATATTTCCTCACCCCAAAACCAAAATATTTCAATTTGAAAATGCTACTGTGGTGCCTCATGGGAGTTTTAGTTCAGATGAGTCATGCTCCCATTCTTCTCTGTAATGGGACTGCAGGGTCTGACTACATCTCCCATTATGCATCACACTCCCTTAAGTCAAGGAAGGCAGTACATCATGGGAGAGGTAATCCAGCAGGGGACCTAGTCCATAGAGAAGAATGGGAACATGGAGCTACTAAACTAGCAAATCCATGAGGCACTGTGGCAAGATTTCCAAATAAAAAATATTTCAGTTTAGGGGCATGTGGTTTTTCTGTGAAAAACCATGACATTTTCTATAAAGTAGACGATTCTGTGAAAAAGAGTTTACTTAAACAAAATACCATCAACAGTTATAATGGAAAATTTTGGCCCAGCCCTATACTGAGCTAAAGCAACCCGTAAGAGTCACCTTGGGAGGTTTAATTCTTTCATAAGGTGATGCCACATAAGCTATGTACAGTAGGTTTCACAGTGCGGTGTATAGTTATCAAACATCATTCTCCATGTACCACACCTTTACGTTTCTAAGAATGCCTCCTCTGTGCAGCGACAGCTGACATTTTGTTCTCAGAACTGCAATAGCCTGGTAGACAGAGGAGAGACACTGTGCCCTCTTACTGAGCTTCCCCCCATTCCCCCCTTGCTATTTAATGGTTTCTTGTTAATCTAAAATAAGAAGTCATTCAGACTCAAGGTATATGGTGGCTATTTAAGTATGTAGTAACATAGCATCCATCACTGTTGTCTTACAACACCCCTATCCAGCATTAATAAGATACAAAAATAAAAATTAACTTGGGTTCTCTGGAATACTGGATACATTGACATCCACACCTATGTCAAGTTACAGACCTAGATACTTGGAAGTTAAACCACTAGGGGGCAAGGTGTTTGTTGTTTAATTTATAACAAATCCAGAACAAAGACTCAACATTTTGGCTTTGAGGCCTTAATCTGACGTGAATACTTGTCCAATATTTCCTGTGTTTAGAGAGAAGGAAAGTTTGCTTTAAATCGTAGATGTGCCTTGCTGACCTGAATCCCCAAACATCAAATGCATTCCAAATCTAAATTTGGATCTGAATTCTTTTGCTAACACCTCTCTCCAGTATTGTGAGCCACAAGCTTTTAAAAATCCATGAATGAGTCAGGGACCCCTAAAATCATGAGATTTTGTAAATTATAAATGTTGGGTTCTTTTAAAATACCTGGTTTCTGAGCTTTTCGGGTGCACTCATTTCACATTTTCAAGTTTTTTGCTGAAACCATGGAGACTTTGTGTTTTAAAATAAAAGCTGAGAGAGTCTGATGCCATCATCCCTTGATTCCAGCACTTGGGACTTTAAGAAAAATAAAATCTGCCAAATAATGCAAGACTTGCAATAAAATTGCAAGAGATGGCAACACTGTATCTGGACTGCTGCTCCCTACAGGCATGGGCATAGTTTTGGGGAAGAGGGCTTTTCCCCTCACCCCCAACTTGAAGCCTCAGTCAGGTGCAGAATTTGTCCCTACATCCAGTCAGGACAATGGGGCTGTGTAACTGTCCCCATCCCCCTGCAAATATAGAAGTCAAACTATGCCTGTGCCTATTAGATGGCATCAGACCTGCTCAAATGTGATCTTGCCATCTAGTGACTCAGTTATGAGGTACATATAAACCCTACAGTTACTGAGACTACAAAAAGATGACTCAAGTGGGAGAAGCCTGGGTTCTGAGAATGGAGGACTGTGGAGTCTTCTCTCTAGAGATCATCTATCCCACAATTTTCAGATTCGTCCTTCTGATTTTATCAAAGCCATCCTTCATGCTTTCCCAAGAACTGGGAGGGCCACTTTGAGGCATTATTTTGAACAGAACTTTGGGGACCTAGTTCTGAGAGGTGATCCTGTTTCTTGGCATAGGGTGAAGCTATTAAATCAGAAGATTGAGACAATGAGTGCTCTAAAGAACAAAATTTAGTAGGGGATAAACCCAGATTCTAGCCTCACTGCTTTATATTATATATATATACACACACACATACATACACACGCACACACAGAGCTTGGCTAGCAATTATGGGTATATAGAATCATTATGAAGAGCCCAGAATCTCACAGAACACAAAAAAAACAGTACTACAGCACATTCAGATTTCTAGAAAGCAAAGTCTAGATAATTAGATCTAATCAGGTGCATGTTTTAATGTTCTAATTACACAATGACGACAGTATGGCAAAATACGAAAAATTGAGAACCACTGACCAAGCAATTTTAAAGTTAGATAAGGTTTGTTTGTTTGTTTTGGTTTTTTTCTAAAATGAAAAATGGAAAAGACTTGAGCTTTTTGCTTCCAAGGAATAATGAAATGGGGATCATGACAGACTAATCCCCTATTACAAATAAATCAATGAAACTATCTAAAGAACATACAAAGGCTCTATTCCTACAAAAGGCTCAGTGTCCACAAACTGAAGTTTTTCCATAACCTGTCTTCAAATTACACTTACATCAACATTGTACTTGTAACCTATTCTCTGGAAATAGAGTTTGCACCCTGCCGTCAATATAGACTCCATGGGGGGGAACTGCCCACATCACTAACATGTCATATACCATATGACTTTCTATATATCTGGCAGCTTCTACTCAGGAGGGACCAGGACTGGGCAAACAAGGAATGGCTCCTGGCATGTAATTTTTTCTTCTGAGACATGAAATTCCTCGAGATTAATTTATTTTCATTTAAATAATTTATTGACCCTTATGAAGGAACAGAGACAAGTGTTATTCCATACAGAATTAGACACAAATGTATGCACAGAATACTGCCCACAAGCCAAATTCCGAACATGCAGTCTTTGCTTTGGGCCACAATAAAATAAGTAGAGATGAACAAAGGAGTGGAGGTTTGAGTTTTGGCAAAGCCAAGTCTGCAAATGACATGTTGAGGAATGGTTCATGTGCGCATTCCCTTTGGTCCTCACTCTTTTTGACAGACAGGAAGAGGTAGTTCAGCTAAAAAAGTTCGATTAGACCCCACCCCCAAATCTCAAAAAAAAAAAAAGTTTGATAAGAAAAATACATACAAGGCATAAAATCAAAACTACCAGATGTGTTGCTTTTAAGCACATTTAGATGTTTTGCTTTATAGGATCCTTACTGAGTATCTAACAGGAGATTATTGTACACATTGTCCCTCCTCGCCCTTGTCTCTTTATTGCCCTCGCTTGAGGGCTGCTTCTGCTCTCAATGAAATCAGTGAAAAGACTTCCATTGACTTCAGTGACACGAGATTGGGCATTTGATGTCATGCGAGGCCTTCTCTACTCAAGCTTTACTGAAGCTTTCGGTGAAGCAAAATAAGTTGTATTGATATAAAGTGCCATATATAGATATGCCTGCGACAACACTAGGGCTTTTCTTGACATAAGTGGATCAGGAATTAAACAAAAAAACATAAGAATGGCCAGACTGGGTCAGACCAAAGGTCCATCTGTCTGCTGACAGTGGCCAATGCCAGGTGCCCCAGAGGGGGTGAACCTAACAGGTAATGATCAAGTGATCTCTCTCCTGCCGACCATCTCCACCCTCTGACAAACAGAGGCTAGGGACACCATTCGTTACCCATCCTTTCTAAGAGCCATTAATGGACTTAACCTTCATGAATTTATCTAGTTTTCTTTTAAACCCTGTTATAGTCCTACCTTCACAACTTCCTCAGGCAAGGGGTTCCACAGGTTGACTGTTCACTGTGTGAAGAACTTCCTTTTATTTGTTTTAAACTTGCTGCCCATTAATTTCATTTCACAAACTTACCACTCACCCAAATGAAACACCTATACCCCTTGCAGACAGACAATGTTCTGCTGATCAATCTTTTTAAGTGTAGATCAGGCCTTAACTCTAAGTTCTTTAGGTCAGGGACCATGTCTTTACTTTTTTCTGTGAAGTGCCCACCAAAATTTTGGGTGCTCTTGATTATTATTTAGCATTTTTGAAACTTCAGTCTTTTAAGAGATATATTTTATGTGGAAAAAATATTGAAAACAGCACAAAAGCTCCTAATTATCAATATTTACTTCATGCCAAGCACTCTCTTCAAAAGAACACTGCACAGCCTTGGTCTTCAAAGCCATATCACAGCACCAGGCAGTCAGTGGAAAGAGACACCAGAAGAGCAGCACCCGGTGACATATCAGCATTAGCCAGTTATGTCTGCTTCCTGTTGACTCATTTCCTGGCTGTGTGAACAGAGAGAATCAATACAGCTCCAACTTATATAGTTCATTGTTGCATCTCAGTGCTTTGATTTAAGAAGCACCTGAGGAATAACCAGAGGCATAATACTGACACCGTAAGACCTCACCCTTGGGTTATGCTACGTGAACCGAGATCTCCTTACATCATAGAGATTCACAATGCTGTAGCTTAGCTTTAGTTTATGCCATGTGTTTACACCTATGCTCTGATGAACCCTGAAGATAAGGATATCTCAGTGCATTCAGCAAACTCTAAAGCTAAGCTATGGCATGGTGAACATCAGTGAGTTTTACCTTTTGTTTTGTACACTGTCAGTGAAACCACTGACCATAAAAACTTCTCCCCACCTTCAAACAATCAATTAAGCTGAACTCAAAATTCTTGACCCTTTAATTCTTAGAGAGGATCAGGATGTGTAGTAAAGCAGACTTAATAAAGTGAGGGACTTCTGCATTAAGTCATTCTCTAGCTCTCTGCAGAAGTACCCATTCTCTCTCTGATCTTACAGCAGGGAAAGGAGATTTGGGAGGGAAAGGAGAATTAGCACAAGAGCATTTGATTATTTTAATTCCACATTTCCCCAAGGGTCTGAGAGGATGCTTACTGCCTACCAATTGACAGTGAAGACCAAATAAGATGTATGAACATTATCTTAGTGTTTGGTAGGTTGTGTTAACAGACAAAGCCTAAGATCTATTTTAAACAAGCTAATATTGCTACTACTTATCACTGACATAAATATTGCTTACAGTATTTGAGGCACTGGATCTCACAAGAAATCCTTGATTAATGGCCAACATGTAACCTTTGATTAATTAGTAGATATCCCAGTATAACATCCTTGAACTTTCAGGTGAATTAGCGTAAGAGCTCCTAGAAATTAATTACTGTATATCAAATCAGACAAGTATGTAAAAGGAAAAAAAAGTGTCACTCCAAGAAGGAGCAAGGCATAATCTTTACTCCATGCAAAAGGCTATGACGTAAGAGTAGTTGTGGTTATATCCACCTTCATATTACTGGTTAATACTCAAAATACTAAAGATGCCTGAATCTCAGTTGATTTGGCAGTTCACTGCTGTTTCAAGCTACTCTTTTCCAGATCAAAGTAGTATAGCTATTAGCCTGTAAATCTTGCAATAGAATCTGTCTTGCAAGTTTTCCATTCTGAATTTTGGCTTAGCCAGAAATCGTATGAGACCAGCAGCCTGTGTGTTCATGGACTTGGACTGAAGAGAGAAGAGAACCTGGGGATTCTGACCTCTACCGCTCATCTTGTTCTGTAGTCCTAGTTACTAAGCCCCATTTGACACCTATGCAACCTACCTAGCTCATGGGATTGTTCTGAGGCTTGGTGAATTTGTAAAGCATTGTGAGATCCTCAGATAAAAGAGTGAAGTATTACTTTCTTGCAGTATTTTTGCATTTCCAATTCTAGTCTGGATCAAAATGAGGAAGGGCAGAGACATAAAAAGGTCAAAAATTTCAAAATGTCAAAAGAGCTTATATTAGGTTTAGTGTGGATGAACTAACTGATGTGTGAAAGCGAAGGTAAGTAACTTCCACTGTATGGAGATCCACTCTCACTCTGAACTGATTTTAATTAAATTCTTCATATAATTTGATGACCCATTTGATACAAATGTAGGATTTTTGATCAAACCAAGGCGATACTTAAGGATAGAAACCTGAATGAAAATCCAAGGAGTCGGTATATAGGAAGCTTATTTCTTGATGATTATGGGAAGTGTAAAGAAAATTCTCATTTCTAATTTTAGATTCACAACATTCCTGGGGCACCAGATTCTGTCATGTGCAAAGAATGCTGTTTAGCTGAAGTCTGAGCTTGGTTCAAGGAGTCCAGTGTATCCATTCATTGACTAGATGTTGGTCTAGTCAAACCTCAACATCATTTTGTGGCAAATGCACAGTTATTTGCCCTAGTGAAGAATGTTAATTGCTTCCCCCTCATAGTGCCTTGATACTCTATTCATTTCTTTCTATCACTGTCTTTTGCTATGCTGCATGGAAAAACTGTCCACTCTCTATTTAGTAATCCACCATCCTCGCCTCTTTAAATGCTTCTTAAATCCCCATTTCTTCCATGTCACTTTTAATTTAGATTATAGGCTCTTCATAGCAGGAATCCAGCATATGTTTTTCAAAACTGCAGTCTTTATTTGTTCCCTTGGGAACCTAGTAGACATTTGTACAGCATCCAAACAAATAGAAATAAAGGAAACCTAGTCCCTTAGGGAAAGCACCAGTTCCTCACAAAAGCTTCTGTGGGTCTAGAATAGTAAACTCCCTAAAGAGATGCCTTTTAAGCCTAATTTTCAAATAATGAAACCTGTATACAAAAATGCACGCTGGCAATTGCACATTTACATTTGCTACTACAATTATGTACGCACACAAATGTCTAGCAAAGTCCCTAATTTTTATATTTTCAGGCACAAATGTAGGTATAGACCTGCAGACATATTATTACATTTTACCTGAAGTCTTAGCATTTCCTTAACCATGAAAATAATACCAAAAATAAAAAGGTCTGGAAAGACATTTGTGGGACAAAGTTACTAGTGCAAACACCCAAAACTGAGAAATTGAAGCATTTTTCTTGGGTGACATTTCCTAACCCATTTTGAGTTATAAGTTACTTGGGCATGGTATGGAAGTGGTTTCCATGATATACCAGTGAGTACCAGTTTTCCTGTTGAGAAGCAACTAGAAGTAACCAGGGGTGCTGGAACAGTTTTTATAGTGGGAGTGCTGAGAGCCATTGAACCAAACTAAACCGTGTATATGATGGAAACCACTTCAAGCCAGAGGGTGCAGCAGCACCCCCAGTTACAGCACCTATGGAAGTAATAAAATATAACTCATTATCTTAAAACAAGAGCTTAATAAAGCATGGTGGATAAACAAACCTGTAAATACTAAGTAGGGGAATTTATGAAGAGGGGACTGTACCTTAAATGTGGAGTTTAGTGTAAATCTATAATAGTTTAATTTTTTTATTACATTTTTGGGCCTATCACCAGAAAATAAAATGAGCAAGTATTAAAAATTAAGGAAGTGGCATGGCATTCCTCCCCCTCCCCCACCCCTGCAGCATTTTCCATAGGAAATTTCATGTTAACAAAATCTCTCTCATTTTTTTTGGAATTTTCCACTGTGAAAACAAAACTCCTTCTGACCAGCTCTACATAAAACTGATAATGCAGATCGTGTTCTGTATTGAATGTATATTGTAGTGGATACTACTACTACTGTGGTATAGTTCCTCTCCTCAGAACATACTTTACAAATATTAATCACAAGACCTTATTGACATTGTCATAAATATAGAGGAAAGAGTAGCACAGGGGTCGGCAGCCTCTGGCATGCAGCTCGCCAGGGTAAGCACCCTGGCAGGCCGGGCTGGTTTGTTTACCTGCTGCATCGGCAGGTTCTGCCGATCACAGCTCCCACTGGCTGCAGTTCCCTGTCCCAGGCCAATGGGGGCGGTGGAAAGCGGCGCAGGTGAGGGATGTGCTGGCCGTGGCTTCCAACTGCCCCCAAAGGCCTGGGGCAGCAAACTGCAGCCAGTGGGAGCCGCTGTTGGCCGAACCTGTCAACACGACACGTAAACAAACTGGCTCGGCCCGCCAGGGTGCTTAACCTGGCGAGCTGCGTGCCAGAGGCTGCCGACCCCTGTGCTATTCTTTGCCAACCCCTGGAGTAGCATAAAATCCCTCTGTGGCAACTGTACTGAATTCCCTTACCTGTAAAGGGTTAATGAGTTCAATCACCTAGTTGGCACTAACCAGAAGGACCAATGAGGAAAGAAGATACTTTCAAATGGGGTGGGGGAGGGGGAAGGAGAGAAAGGATTTGTTTGTTGTTCTCCTTTTTTGTTCCCTCTCCAGACAGAAAGAGAGGAGCCAAGCAGGTACATCATCTCCTGAAAAATTTACCCAGAATAATCCATCTAAAAATCACAGACGTTGTAAGTAAGGCAAGGAAATGCATTAGATTATCTTGTTTTAGTTTGTGAATTTTCCTATGCTATAGAGGTAGTTTTATTCCTGTTTTTGTAACTGTGAAGCTGAGCCTGGAGGGGAATCTTCTGTGTTTTAACTTTACAGGGTAATAAAAAGATTTATCTTCCATCCTGATTTTGCAGGTGTGATTCTTTAACTTTTTCTTTAAATAAAGTTCTTGTTTTAAGAACCTGATTTATTTTCAGTGTCCTGAAGCCAAAGGGTCTGGTCTGTGCTCACATTGCTAACCAATTGGTTGGTATATTATTCTCAAGTCCCTCCAGAAAGGCGGGGGTGAAGAGGATTGGGGGGGATTTACCCTTCTCTGAATTTGTGTGTAAATCACTTGGTGGTGGCAGCAATACCATCCAAGGACAAGGAAAGGAATTTGTGCCTTGGAGAAGTTTTTAACCTAAGCTGGCAGAATATAAGCTTAGGGGGTCTTTCATGCAGGTCCCTACATCTGTACCCCAGAGTTCAGAGTGGAGGAGGGAACCCTAACAGACAGTTATTGTATTGTATCTATTTCATAAATGGGGCACGGAGACATTAAGTGGCTTACTCAAGGTCACACAGTGAGGCAGAGGGTCATGATCCCCAATCCCCTGTTCTATACAGACAACACAGCCCCTGAATGACCTCATCAGGTGGCCACATCTCAGAATTGTTTACTTAGTTCTTACACCTCAGGCAAAAATTCTCCCACAGAGTCAAAGAGACTTCAGGATGTGGCTCAAGAATACCACTATCAGGCAGGGAGATGTATCACATGATCCAATAGGTCTGTTTCATCTCTAATTTCTATGGTTCCCTAGCCAGATGCTTGATAAAAAGCATTCTGGGTGTATCACTTAAGATGGCAACTTGATTCTATGCCTGAGAACATACACAAGCATATACAAAATCAGGAGTCACTTACGATGGCCCGATCCTATAAAAAAAGGGATAGAGTCAATGGGCTCCATTCAGGCATAGAGGTCTGCCTGTGCACATTCCTTTCCAGGATTGGGGCTTATGATTGGCAGCAAGGTTAACAATTGAATTCAAAGTGACTTAAATCCTTATTTTAACCATGATTTAAAATCAACAAGCAACCTTAAATTACTGATTTTAATCATGTTCTGTTTGTAGTTTTTTCGTATTTGCCAACCAAAGAATCTCTCTCTCTTTAGGAAATTATAAACATGTTGTTTTGCCTTTAACTCTGTCTTCTTTTGCACGCTTATGAAGAGGACACACAATAACTATATATGTTTATATAGCTTACATTTATTCAGATTCTTAATTTTTATGTTATGTTAGAAAATGGTAAATTATGCCTCATTTATTAGATCAAGTTTAACAAATCACAACAAAAAATATTTGGATGGAAAAAATCTAATTCATTTAAAAAATGCACAAAAACAATGTTTGGAGTTTTTTATTAAATGAAATACTTTAAAATGTGCTGGATACATATAAGCAGTTTATCAAAATGTGTTTTAAATGTAAAACTAAACTGATATATTAAATAAAGAAGTTTTGTTAATGATTTGATCTGATTGTTTCTGGTCTCCATGTCCTTCATAATTCTGGAGGGAGTAGATCTTATCCTCTTATATCTAGTTTTTTCCCCCCCCACATATTAAAAGCAGGAAAGCTTGTTTTCCTCTTCTTCAACTCCCAGTTGGTTTCATAATTTTGCATGAACCAGTCACTGAACTGAATTAAATAAGCAGAAGAAGCTACTGGTTTCAAAAGCTGGCTTAGACTTTCAGCAAACTCTAGTTATAGGTATTTAGCCAGAGACTTCCACCAGTTCAGTAGTATGACCTTCTTTAAAAAACTGTGCTGCAAAGCTGTACTGCTTAATTTAGTTAAAATTTTAATAGTTTATAGTAAGTGTATGCTTAAAAATAGGTTGTCAATTTCAAATTTAATTTTAAAGTAGGAAACCTGTACTTCATTTATTTAAATAAGAATCCAGTTTAAAAAAACCCCACATACTCTGATTTTTATCACCTTGATTGGCAGGGGTTACCTGTCAGTCCTGAAAGAAAAATAAATAAATGGACAGACATGTGCTGAGAGATGTACTCTTAGGGCCTAGATTGACAATGGAATGCTGCCATAGAGGCTGGGCCTGCCTTTTTGGCAAATGAGGAAGTTTAAGCAGAAAATGTCCTGCTTTTCAGAAATGCTATTGGTTCTTGTACAAGAGGGAAACTTCTACAGATTGAGAAAATAGCCATCACAGATGTGTAGAACAGATAGAAAAGAAACCTAAAGACAGGCTGAAAGAATCAAGACAGAAATTTTAGCCTTCTTTTACAGAAGCTTAGTAAATGTTAAGTTATGCTGCTCCTGTACTGGACCCCACTCTTGAGAGACTTTAGTCTATTTTAGGACATGTTTAACCATTTTAAAGTACAAAGAGAAGGAGAGCAGAAGAACAGAGTGGAATAGTCCTTTGTACACTGCAACATTTTCACAAAAATGTACATGCCACAATAGCATATTTGAATGATAATTTTGTAACACCACTAAGTCCATATGCACATCAATACACATCCCTTGACACTTTCCATATTTCTGTTGCCAATTCAGAAATTATTCATCTGATTAATAAATTATATAGTTTATAAAGTATAAATTATACTTTGAGGCCTGAATAGCTCTTGGAGTCATTAATTATTAAAAAACACACAAGAACAGTGGAAACTGGGTTAGTTGACTAGTATTTAAATATGTTAAAGAATCAGGCCCTACATTAATATCTAATATGGACATCAACTTCTAGATGTTTTGGTTATTGAGCAAACACCTTTTGTATTCCAAATTGGTTCACCCATTCTTGTCCAAAACAAAAAACAAAACAAAAAAGTCACTTTCCAGGTATGGCCTCTGCCCAGAGGCTCAACTTTCTGAAACAAAGCAGTTGGAATGAAAAATATTTTGCAACCTCAATAGTAGAAGTGGCAACAGATACAATTGCCTAGCCTTTTGAGATTTTCAGAGAAAAACAATACACTGTGAATGCACACACGTGCCACTATACACACAGAGATACATCACAGTAATCAGTTACACAGTATACATCAGTTACACAGTATACATCACACAGAGATACATCACAGTAATCAGTTCTTCCAGTGAAATGCATCCACCTTTGGCTCATGTGTGCCCAGATAAACAACTGTTGCATTTTATTAGCACACACACAGTTTGTGGCAGGAATTGAAGAATACCATTTCATATTGAAATCCAACACATTTCCCAAAGCAAGAGTATTTGTATACTTGATTCTCAATAATTTTAGTGAATTGAATATGCCCTGACTGAAATGTTCTCATTTCCCTTTAATCTCAATCTTCTAAAAGCCAGGCGTGTTCACTGATTGATTAAATTGATGCTGTCTAACTTGTTGGCTTTGTCTCCATCACAGTTCTCCATAAATACTTACAAATCACTAGCATGCAACGATTTAGCTATCACTGAATGATGAAGAAATCTGACACATGGTTTATAGATCAGTGGTATAGCTCTGGAAACAATTGCTTGTTCAATAAATAAATCGATGGCTTGATTTAAAATCAGTGACAACCCTTCAGAAATCTCAATTGTGGCTCTGCAAACACTGCCACACACCCCTTAACATTCACTGAGTTGGCTTCAGCTCTTTGTTGTTACAGGGACACTCAGCTGTAATTGACAGTGCTCATGAATCCTTCCATCAGTGTCTTATACCACTCATCCTGTCTTGGAAAAGACTGCAGAGAATTTTACACATCCAGACTAACACGGCTTTTACACATCCAGACTAACATGTGCTTTTACACATCCAGACTAACACGGCTACCCCTCTGATGCAGAGAATTGGTTATCCAACTGCTCTAGAATCAGTCTCTCCAAAAGAAAAAAGGAAACACTTTATCACAAGTGACTTCCCATTACAAAGCAGGCATGGAGCTTAAATACAGTATTTGATGGAAAATCCATCATCCTTTGAATACTTTTAGAAATATTAAATCCTATCTGAATTTCATGCATTTCTAAAGGTGTCTGTCACTATAGTCTCCAGGTATCGAAAGAGGCAAATTAATATTGCAGTGCAATATTAATACAAAGATTTCTTAGTACGTTCTGTTCTTCAGTTCTCCCATATTTTCTGGCTGGTTGTGGGGAGGTATACACCTGCTTGGGCATGCATATGTGTATTCAAGCACAGGCTCTTTCGCTGCACACTTGCATTTACTTTTCTGCAGTTACTACAGGAAGTCTTTCACCTTTTTGACAATTTTGCAGAATGCTCTGAAAATTGTCAAGCTTGACCCTCTTACAGCATCTTGTTCTCTTAAGAAGTCTCTATCAATCGTGTGAAAACAGATTGTCTAAAGACTCATAATATGGACAAATTAGGGTAGGTTTTCACAAGGATGCCAAAGACATATCCCTGATGCAAAGGCCACCCCACTGCCAAATTTCAACCTCCTGCTCCATAGCACAGAGGAGCTTGAACTTCTCAATAAAATGTCAGTCTGAGTTAAATATGCATGTATATATTGGCAAGCCTGTATTTTTTTCTAAATCTCATTCTTGAAAGTGTCAATCATTTTAGCTGAAACTTCCCAGAATGTAGCCTTAGGCAGACACCCAGCATGGAAAATTTCAGCCCAAAGTGTTAAAGTCTAGCGAAGTATAAGAAACTAAAAACAGGGTATAATCATGAGAAGTGTTGGACAACCTCAGCTGTAGGCAATGCTGCCCTTACCTCCTATAAATATATGTATTAAGCGCTACACAGGCCTACCTCATTACTGCCTTTAAGTGAACAAAGTTGGTTCTCTTGGGCAAGTTTTGCAACTTGTGCTATACTAACGCTTGAGGTTTGGTCTGTCACATACTGCACTAAACTAACGGCTCAATTCTTACATTTTATGGATCACTATACAAAAGAATAAGATTTTCTCATGGAACTCTACCCACCACTCAAAAGTGGTTCTTGGTGGTCCATTGAGAGAAGTGGGTCAAGCTAGGGTGACCAGACAGCAATCGTGAAAAATTGGAACAGGGATGGGAGGTTATAGGATCTTATATAAGAAAGAGACCCAAAAAAATCAGGATTGTCCCTATAAAAAAAAAATCTGGACATCTGGTCACCCTAGCTCAAGCACAATTGGAGATTTTCAAACTTAAGTCCAGGAACCACTGCACTGGTTTACTCGCTAAGCTCTGCATGAAAGGAACTCTTTCACTTTAGGGTTTTACATGATCACACAATTGCTTGTCTTTAAATCAGAACTTCCATTTTATCTCTCTCTATCAAATATTCCTTGAAATGTCATGAGCCCTGTATTTCAGGATACTGCAGCATGAAAGAAAATAAAAAAAGAGCCATATTACTGCAGTCTAATACCATAGCAAGCTGCTCAGCCAACTGTAAATATTTTTAATTCAAGTGCCCCTATACAAGAAAGAGTAGGAGACAATTAAATAAAAATCAATGGTCATGCTTTATAGTGCTTGACATTTTACTTTTTCCAGGGCTTTGATTATAAAATACAGCACATCTGCTCAGTCAGTGCTTCATACTCTTTTTTCACTTTGCTGCCCTCCATCTTTCTTCCACAGTTCTAGGACATTCTGGAGCAAAATGGCATGGAAGCCCAACAGCTGGTGTTGTAAAGTGACACTGTATGGGCTCTTCTCTGTAAAAGATAAGTGCACAGGAAATGAAATACAGAACATAAGCTTGAATCTAACAGAGGTCAATAGCACCTACAGGCAATTGACCTTTGGTGGCTGTTCAGTGGGCTGTGTAATATTTAATGGTGGGTTCAGCCAAATGCTTTACCAACAAGCATTTACACCACAACACTAGCACTGCAACTCAAAGGATAAAGAGTGCATGAGCAAAGGGGAATGAATTTCCTTCTCATTCCCAAAGGATAGTCCCTCCACAGCAAAAGTGACACACAGCAGTCAGGGACCACGTATTGCCAGTGCCTGAGCTGTAGCTCCCAACTTCAATTGGAAAAGCTTCACAAATAAAAGCAGTGACTTTAGCTCCTATCATGAGTTCGCAAAGTAGGAACATATTACCTGTGTATCAGGAAATTTTGACAGCTGCTGTGTATTTGTGAATATTTTCATGCATCATAAAAGTTTCAGGACTTTTGACACAGGATTATTCAACTAAAATTCATTTGCTACTTTCCTGTTTAAGAAGTTTCAGACAAGGAACAGGCACCTAAACAATAAGTGATTTAGGTGCCTTGGCACCACTGAAAAAAAAAATCAATGAGACATAGGGGTCTACCACCTGTTTCCAAAAGCACCTGAGTCACTTTGGAGCTTTTGAAAATTGTACCCTATGTGACACAAGTGACCAATCACACATCAAGAGTAGCAAATAGCTAATGCACACAGTTCCCAAACAATCCGTAGGCTGAACTTTGCTCAACTCTTCAGCTAATATTAATGAATTAAAGCTTCTATCAGCAACAAATGGCAACGATCTGGTATGGCAGGCTGCTTCACTCACTGCTAGGCTGCCCTGTTCTGGGGAATACCTCACCAGGTGGACACCCCTTCCGGCAGTTGCACCCTGTCTCTCTCTCTTACTCCATGAACTGCTGCTGCCCTCCAGCAAGGTCACTACACATATTTTCCCCTTCTGGGCTACCAAAGGGTTCCTTCAGTGGTCCCAGGTAGTCTTCCCATTCACCATCACATAATGCCACTCCCTCAGTGGCTGACAGGGGAACCCAGGTCCACCCTCTACTCTGGGTTCTGGCTCAAGGATCCTCTAGCTAGCAGTCAAGATTTGTTCCCTTTTATACCTTACTGCCTTTCCCACTATTTGGCATTCCCTACTCTCTGGGGCTTGCCAGCCTCCTAACTCCCCCCCCAAGTAACTATGAGCTACCTATCCCTATAGCCTCCAAATTCTCCTCCCTCCTTCCAGATGGGAACTGCAGACTTTTCTAGAAGCGCCCTCAACTGCCAATTTCCTGTCCACCAGGCTCATTCCTCCTCAGCTGGGCTCCAACCCTCAGTCAGGGGATTGCTTAGCTACCTGATTCTCCTCAGCTGTGGCTTGTTGGGTTAATTAGCCCCTTTCTCAATCTGCCTTAACCCTTTCAGACCAAGTGCGGGGTGAACACCCATCACAACTGGAAGTATGCATTACAGAGTGACCCCTGTGTTAAACAATTGAATACTTGGCTAACACAATACTTCAGACAAGTCCACAAAAATAGCCTGGAGGCACATAAAGCAATTATGCATGAAATAATAATCTTGTCCTCCTCTCATAAAAAAGAAATTGCCCAAACGAGGGCCAAGTTCACAAACACCATTCACACACCGAAATCGGGGCTAAATTCACAATGAATAATTCAGCCAACTCTAATCAAATGGCTTCTATTAGCATGACAGCCCAGCACCTTGCAGAAGCCCCCTCATTTACATAACTTTTCATCTAGAGCTAATGTAGGGACAAAGAATAATGACAATATATATTCATCAATGTTAAATGAGTTTTAGTTCACATAAAAGGTCCTAGATTGACAGCACTGATTCAGTATCCTAAACAGTTACCTTTTATCTTAAGTCATGTTCCTCTCATTCTCAAACAGATTACAACAATTTTTTATTTAATACACAATATGTTAATATTTCCCACTGATCAGGTGATTCTTTGACTTGCAGTTTTTACTGAATGGAATATCAAAAAACAAGATAGTCTGCATAAATCTGCTGCAATTATACCTTTTTAATTATGCATACAACCATCAGGGTTTTGAAAGATGCCATCGCATTCCAAATGCAAGAGCTCTGGGTACCTGTCACTTAAGTGTCAGACTTGTAACATTCCCATCAGTCCAGCTGTGAGGCAGGAGAGGTAGCAACCTTATCAAACACAATATGCAGGGTCCTCATCACTTGCATTTTTCAAACAGCCATTTATCTACCTTCATGCTCTCTCTCCTCATCATGTCAATCCTTTTTTTGCACTATAATCAAAAATCACAAGTTAATTAACAATTCATTATGGTACTCCATAAAAATCCCTCATTCACTACAATATTGAATAACTTAGTCTGTAATGACTTGTCTACATGCAGAGTTGCACCAATTTAAACTTACTTAGGGTGTGATTTTAAACCAGTTTACTTAAGCTGGTGCAAAAACCTATGTGGCGTGCTTATTTTGGTTGAAGCCAGGTTGATTTCAGTTCGTCTTAAGTTGATTAGAAAAAGGTTTAAGCTAAACCCAAGTAAGACAGTGTCCACAGAGCGGTTTGCGCTCTTTTGACTGGTATAGAAAAGAGCTGAGCAATTTGGGGGCAAGAGCTTGTTATTAGGATGACTAGAAGCCCAACTTTTCCACAAGGTGATTTACAGAGCACCCATCCAGGAGTAGGCTGACCAAACATCTTGCTGAATTTTCCCTATAGCAGTTCAGGCACACTGTCTTTACCCATTACAAATTGGGCAGAAAATCTTCCGTGTCTCAAACGTGCTTAAGGCGGGTATACCTGAAGAGACTGTTTTCAGTTCTCCCCCCATCCTCCCCTGTAAAAATATACATCTAATAAAATCATGTCGTCAAGACATCCTTCTTCAGATTCCTCCAGTGCCTGGAAAGAGTCCTGCTCTAGTTTTAATAGTGTGCTTAATAAATAAATAAATACATAGCTCTTCTAGAATGATTTCTAGCCACGGATCTCAAAAGCTTTACAAAGGAGGCTGGTATCATTATCCCCATTTTACAGATGGAGAAACAAAGCAAAAAGGGAAAGTGATTTACCCAAGATCATACAGGATGCCAATGGCAAAGCTGGGCAGGAGGTTTCCCAATGTACTGGTCTCCTGACTCCCAATCCAGTGCTGCCTTCACAGGACCAAACTGTTTCCCAGAAGACAGAGATTAGAATCCCGACCAGGATGGTGGAGGTCACCTCCTTTCTACCTGTTCTAAAGAGCTCATTCCAGGTTCTACATGCTGGGATGAGGCTTGTAGCATTTACAAAGTGCTATAGGAGTACTTGTGGTACCTTAGAGACTAACAAATTTATTTGAGCATAAGCTTTCATGGGCTACAGCCCACTTCATCGGATGCATAGAATGAAACATATAGTGAAGATATATATATACACACATACAGAGAACATGAAAAGGTGTCCTAAGAGGTTGGTAGGACAACTCCCACCTTTTCATGTTCACTGTATGTGTGTATATATATATATCTTCACTTTAAACCG
>NC_133771.1:162139704-162221578 GCF_003597395.2 Chelonoidis abingdonii
TTCAGCGGTGTGCGTCCATGTACCGAGGCTAGCATCGATTTCCAGAGCGTTTTGCATTGTAGGTAGCTATTTCCGTAGCTATCCCATAGTTCCCGCAGTCTCCTCCGCCCCTTGGAATTCTGGGTTGAGACAGAGGCCTGATGGGGCAAAACATTGTCGTGGGTGGTTCTGGGTTAGAGCCTCACGCCCTCCCTTCATGAAAGCAGCAGACAACCGTTTTCGCGCACTTTTTTCCTGGGTCCAACTGTGCAAGACGCATAGCAAGCAAGGTAATGGACCCTGCTGAATTAATGTGCTTAGTGTGGCCACGTGCACTCGACTTTATACAATCTGTTTTACAAAACCGGTGTATGTAAAATCGGAATAATCCCATAGTGTAGACATACCCTAATACAGACTTGCAGCCAGGTTCTTAGAGGGCTTAGCACCATTGAATTAAATGGAGTTATGCAGGTGTGGGGGTGGAAGGGCTGTGCGCTCTTGCTACAGTTCTTGGCTTTGTTTAAGCTGTTTTGAAATACTACCAGCCAAAAAATTTGGCTTCCTATTTTTGACTCCAAGTACTTTCACTGTTTGTGGAATTGATCCCTGGCTCCTTTTGGGAATGCATGTCAAGCATACCCTCTCCATAATCCCTACAACTATCCTCAGTGATTTGCATCATCCGTATTTAGCCCTGCTGATCTCATTCCTATGTTATGGGATCCTTCAATCTCACCCATAGAGTCTTCATTCTTCTGAGCCTGCAGTGAGCCTCGGGTGTTTGTCTATGGACTCTTTAGGAGTGAACTATAAGTAGCTGGCATTGCTGACTTCTATCTAGTACTCCTCTGTGAAGGGAAGAACCAGATTGAAACACAGCAGTGCAGGTTGCAATTGTATCCGGGTCACCTGCCGGAGAGCAGAAACCTATTCTCTTGATACACATACTCAAATGCCAGAAAGTAAAGTAAGCAGCCAGCAGGTGGTTGCTAGACAGGGAAGTAGGTAAATGTAGGAAGACAAATGCTGGGACAATGTATTAACAGCACACAGTCAATTTAAAACATCCCCTAAAACAATTTCGGATCATAAAGTCTAGTAATGCAATGAGACAATTTGTATGGCCTGTTCTCCACCTCCACCACTGATTTAGTGGCATTCATAATCCCATATTGTTTCCCACCTCAGCCATTGAAATAGGCCGTCATGATGCAGTGAATGACTTCAGCATATACCCTGTTCTGGAAATATATCCTTCTGTACAGGAACAACTCATCAACACCACCCGTGTAAGGATCTGTAATGTTCTTTGGCTTCAAATGGACAGTAGTGTTTTTCCCACACAATGCTGAACTCAGCTGATTTAGCATTGCACAGTGCCTTTCAGGGCCTCATAGAATTCTGCTTCTTACTTAAGTCTGCCATGCCAGTTTATTATTTACACACTGCTCAGTCTGCTGACCTCATCCTGGTTTGGTTCAGGCTCTCAGGAAAGCTAAACATGAATGTTTCTCTTATGTATGAAATTAATTCAGTTAGTCCCAGTTATGCTGCTGACTTGCAGCTCTCACACACTACTCACAGATACCTTTTTAGCATTCTGGGATTTATCAGTGTGCTCTGCAAATATTCACTCGATATCCATAGGCAGCAATCTGTTATTGGCCGGTAGTGGGTGAGCTCACCAAGAGGATTTAGCAGGTCTGTTCCATCTCTAGTTTGCATGATCTTGTTAGAGATGGGCATAGACTTCAAAGTTAGGACATGAATCTGAACTTTCATGAAGTTCTGGGATGTTCAGCACAATATGGAAATAAGAGCTAGCCTTGACATTTGGTTCCAAATTCAAACTTTGTGGGATGCAGAGTATTTCATTTGGGACCAGCTCTAGATCCTATGGGCTTGATTCAAATCTCATTCACATTGGGTTAATGCCACTGACTTTGGTGCAGATGACACCCATTCCCATTTTTATGGAGCTGTCCATTGCCCTGGAAACTAGGCTTGAATGATATGAACAGCATCCCAAAATCTCTCTTGTGCTAATGCCACATTACGCTTTTGCAGAACACGAGGGTGTGGCCACACAGCATTGTGATGATACATTTTCAAGATACAATGGGCCCAACTTCTCATCTAACACGAGTATAAGTCTGGAGTAACTCTTTTGAAACTGACAGTGAAACAAGCGTACATGAGGTCAGACTCAGACCCATAGGATCTTTGGGGGGAAAAAGCCCAATTGAGTTACTCCAGATTCACACTAGTATAAGTGTGAAATGAGAGTCAGACCCAATGATTATCCCAGAAGATGATTTTTTTTTTAAAAAAAGGCAGCAGTTCTACCTTGACTGGCTGATTATTAATCTCATATTAGCTGCAAAACTGTATCTGGCACATTGCACTTACTTTATGGGGCAAATTTTCAAAGCATTCTGAGCTCCTATTAAAGTCAATTGGAAATGGCCTGGCTAAAAGCCTGCATAATATTTTGAACATTTGGACACTACAAATTAAACTATTTCCCTCATTGCCCTCCTGAGTCCTCTGCTCTGTCAACCCCCTATTTTAAGGTCAAATAAAATTGGAAATTGTGTTTCGTTTGTTCCTGGAATTTGAAAATCTTAAATATATCAGTTTGTAAAGCTTATCCCCTCTTTGTTTTTACATGATAGCTGAAATTGTAGCAGTATCACATGCTCAGATACCACAGCAATGGGCACAGTATATGATCCTAAAAATAATCTTTTCTTTGGTTACATGCCAAGTAAGATTTAATTTACTTTTGAATTTCCCCCACTCTAGGACGATTATGTGCAAGGTGCCACATACACGTTTTGTATCATATCCTATAGTGAAATATCCAAAGAAGAGTTTGATAGTACACCCATCCAGAATAAATTCATTTACATCACCCATTGTTGGGGTATCCACGATAACATGCCAGTTTGAGGTCATGGAAAAGCAATATATAGCTCTATAAAATGTCTCATTCCAGCAGTTGTTTTGGAGACAGAATATAGCCAATTAGGGTTCAGCTGGTTATGAAACCATCCAAAAATCAGTTCACCCAAAGAAATAAGATTTATTAAATGGTCAAGACATATTCCTCTGATCCTTTTGATATCTCATAATGACACTGACAGATAGAAGACTCAGATGAATGGTTCCTTAGCCCATAACACCACTAATACTTCAAAATTTGTCAAAGTGACAATTCAAAGCCATTTGCTCCTACTTATGACAGGAAGGAAGAGTCTTTTTTTTTTTAATATAAATACAACTCATCTTAAATGATGGATGAAAGACTGAAAAACTGCTTATTGCTTTCCAGGTATCTCTCTATGCATCAAGGGACTCTGAAAGTTGCTCAGTGTTAATTTAAGTGTTGAGAGACACTTTAGAATTCAATGACAGTTTCATTCAAATAGATCTAATAAAGTAATGCAGGATTTCGGATGTTACTCTAGTAATGATGGGTGTATCCATGAGATCATTTGAGGAGGTGGGGTGTGATTACACATCAGGGTGAGGCTAGGTCTCAAGGCAGAACCAGGAGACAGTTCAGCATTGAAAGACTGTAAACTCTTTTCCTGACATCAACACAAAATGGTAAACATCTTGTAAGGTTCATTTGTCTCTTAAGATCTGACATGCAAACTTAGATAAAAGGCCATTGACAAGGTGAGGGGAAGGGATAGCTTAGTGGTTTGAGCATTGCCCTGCTAAACCCAGGGTTGTAAACTCAATCCTTGAGGGGGCCATTTAGGGATCTGGGGATTGGTCCTGCTTTGAGCAAGGGATTGTTTGATGAGATGACCTCCTAAGACCCCTTCCAACACTGATATTCTAAAAGTATCACCACAGCTGAAGTGGAAAATAGGATCCTGCAGGTTTTAAATCTAATTTAAAATTACAACTGTAAAGACCTAGTTTGAATCTAGAAATTAGAAACAACTCCTCTCCCTGAAATTTGGGGGGGGGGTAGATTTTTAGCTTGCTAGTTGGGGCCATCTCTGTATCACACACATTATGGCACAGATCCTTAGATACATCAAAGGAGCACACAGCACAGATCAGAAGGGCAAGTACCAATGTGCTCTTCGCACTCCACCATCCTGAGTAGGCCAGATCCCTGGCATAACAGAGGCTATGTCTGCTCTGCACACTTTACAGCGGCATAGCTGGGCCGCTACAGCAATGCCGCTGTAAGGTACACAGGGTAGTCACTCTTCGTTGGCAGGAGAGAGCTCTCCGGCTGACAAAATTAAACCACCCTCAATGAGGGGCGGTAGCTTTGTCGGCGGGAGAGCATCTTCCACCGACAAAGCATTGTCCACACCGGCACTTTTCATTGGTAAAACTGTTGTCAGTCAGGAGTGTGGTTTTTTCACATCCCTGACTGACAAAAATTTTAATGACGAAAATGCAGCGTAGACATAGCCTTAGAGTAGAAGGTCAATGCCAGACCTGGAGAGCCATTCACATTAGGGTTCCCATTGTTACTGAGCTGAGCCTCAACAAGGCTCCCTCCCCCAAAGACAAGGTTTAAATCTAAAAAAAACCCCAAAAAACAAAACCACACACACACACCAATTTAGTCTGTTTCTTTAGGCTAATCCTAACAAAGGATACTTCAGCCAAACTGCTTCCTAGCCTGCTTCATCTCACTCTCTCTGACACACACACACATACACAAACACACACACAAAAGACTTACTTTACAAATATCAATATGCCTTAGGAGGCCCTCTTTTCTTATTTTCCTGCAATTTAAATTTTTCAAAACTCACTCCATAATTTTTCTGACATCAAAGATTACAGAATTATTTCCCCCTCCTGCCCAAGAGGAACAATATTTTTAACCAGTCAATTCAAGCTGGCTAGAAGCAGGTCCAACTGATGTTAACTGGAAGAAGAATTTCTGGAAAATGTACCCAGGAAATGCAACCTCAGGGTGGCTGAGTTTGTTTGTAAGGAGTAGAGTAGAAAATAGAATGGGTTAGGCCCATCATTCTTCTCTTTTCTACAGATGTTACACTTCTCAGCTTTCTAAATAAATACTTTTCTAAAGGGATATCATACTTGTTAATTGCCAGGCTGCCACTATGTATTCCTGGGATGGCTGAGAAGGATGCAACTGCAGTACTTCCTGTGAACAGCCTATCCGTCTCGTTCATCCTAATTATCTCACTTACCTTGTGTTCCCCTGGTCTTTCTGTTGGATCCACCTGTTGGCTCGTTCTATACTTATAATGTTCTGTGGCACTGGAATCATGTTCATGTTATGCTTATGTAAAGTGCCGAGTACCATGCAGCCCAATTCTTAACTAGAGTCTCTAGATGCTAACACAATACAAATACTAAACAACGGAGGATGACAGCAAAGAAGCTTTAAAGGGTTAACATGCTGGCCCTGAAGTGTTAAACTAGTCTTGTTTAGCAACCAAACACCTGAGCTCTTCTTTAAAGTACTTTGAGAACTCATGTGTGACTCAGGGCTCAAGGATCTTGTCAAAAGTCTTTGGAGACTATCCTAATGAGTCCCTTGCTTTGAACATTGCTTTATTCTGCTGACCTACATGGTGTATGGGAACACAATAAATCTGAGCATGACATTCCAAGCTACAGAGATTTCCAAATAGCTGGTTTATACAAAAAAAAAAAAAAAAAGGAGGAGGATATTAAGAACGTGTAGACCATGAAGGGAAACAGAGCACAACTTTGTCTGCCCCAGAAGAGCAGCCCAAATAATTTATTGGAAGTGGAAAGGCAATGTTCATTACTGTCTTCAGTGGAGCTGGAAATTGGGTTGTGGCCTCTTTAAATTAAATCCCACAACTATAGGCAGAAGTGATTTTGTAAGATCACACGTGACATTTGTTCCAGTTTGAGAGGGGATGGGTCAGGCTCTATGGATACCTCAGAATTTCATACCTGTTATTGTGCAGCAAACCATGGCCATTTGGAACATCACATGAGAGCAGGACTGAACTCAACAGCATCTGCTTCAAGAGGACAGGCCCCGCCCCCAATAACTATTCTAAAAGAAGAAACTCTGAGTGGGATGGGACCTATGACACACAGCTGATTCCATCCCGTAGAGGGCAGCATTCACATTCAAACTATCCAATACATCACAGCATGTACAAAAAAGAGGGAGAGGGAACAAAATAAACTGTGTAAAGTTTTAAGAGATGAAAGACTGGAAGGATTAAAGTCTATAGTAGATCAGAGCTTGTTACCTAACCTGAAGTGTCAACACAGAGATATTCCCCAGTTCATCCATAGCACTACAGGTTAGACTAGGGGTAGTCAATTATTTTTTGTCAAGGTCCAGATTTCTTGGTCAAGGTATAATCAAAGTCCAGACTCCAGAGAAATAATAAGTAAATAAAAAAATCTCAGAGTCCATTCAAAAGCATCAGGTAGTCCAGATTTGGCCCATGGTCCGCTTATTGACTATCCCTGGGTTAGACCCCACGTTTATCTCCATCCCACACAAATTTAGTGCAATCTTAATTTTGATTAATGTGACTATTGCACACAAAAATGCAGGTTCATGAGAGCATGGAAATTCTAATGCTGCCAAAAAAGCATCACCTTCCAGAACTTAGCTCCTGGCACTAATAGTTTTCTTTGGTCCCTCATTTTGGGTTAATATCCTTCTCCTTTCAGCTCCAGTAGATCAGGCTGCACACAATATTAAGTAAAATAAAACAATATTTTAATCTAAATTCATTGAGGTGGAATGGTGGCAACTAAATATATTGGTATATGTCTCCATTTACTGAAAAACACAGTACCGTGTAAACTGGCAAACACAAAACAGGAAATGAGTTATTGGCTCATATTTTTACTGTGACACATTTTTCTCTGCATGTAGTTAGAAAATAGGCTTCTGTGTAGTTTTGGAGCTTTTTAAGGTCAACTTTTCCAAGGGTTGAAATAGTCTCATCTCCCTCCCTCTAAAATTACAAGTCACTTTCCTGTATGGCCAACATGTTGCTCATCCAGTAGTTTATCCCCTTGCTACTGATCATCTTTCAGGTTTGCGGTAGATATAGAACATGTTCTAGAGCTATAACATGACAGCTTTTCCTTGAGTATCTCTTAAAGAGGGGTTATATGTTCATAAAAGGCCTACAGAAACAGCCCTTAGTTAAGCCACATATTCCTCCCGTTAAGGCAGATCTGCTGAGGGCCAGATTCCAACACTTTCTCACACTAAAGAGTACCTTATGCTACAAGTGGTCTCATTTAAGTCACCCTGTACTCAATGGAGCTACTTTTGGGATAAATTCCTATCCACTAAGAGTTAGTGTATCACAATTTGGATTCTTATAACTCAATCCAAACGTGCCCTTAGGGTTTTGGTCCCAGGTCAAATCCAAAACTGGAAAGATGCCATTTTTCTTTTCTTCCAAGACTTCTGAATCTTGGTGAGTTCTTAGCACCACAATCAAGCCCTGTTCCAATCATGACTCTCTGAGGGCAGTTTGAGAGAAACACTTGAAGCAATCTCAGTGTGATCCTACGAACCCTGCAACTTGTCTGAGGTGGGACAGCAAAATTCTAAGATTAACTTTGTTAGATGCTGCAGAGAGGTAATGGATGGATGGCCCTTGTCCACAGATAAGAGGAAATTATTCATCAGTGCCACCAGTTCCATCTGTCCTATACCCTGCCCCAGAGCCAGATTGGAACAGTTCCAGGATATTGGAAGTAGCTGTGTGGGCTGGAGATGTCCCTTAGTGAGCTTGCAAATTAGCTTGCGCAGGAATGAGACTCAAGATGCATCGGAGCACCAAATTCACTTGCAAATTCAGATGTAAGCTAGGCTTCAGTTGCTTGGCTAAGGAAGCAAACAGATATCTTAGAGATCACATTATTTAGCCCTGATCTATATACTGTGTTGTTCAGGGTTGTGGAAAATCCACAGCACAAAGAGATTCAGTTATACTGACCTAACTCCCAGTGTAGATAGCGCTGGTTGACTGGATGGCTTCTCCCATCAATACAGTTACCACCTCTCAGGGAGGTGGAGTAGCTACACGCGTGGGAGCAGCTCTCCCACCAGTGTAGGTAATGTCTTTACTAAGTGCTACAGCACTGCAGCTGTGCTGTTGCAGCACTGTAAGTATACAAAAGCCCAAAGTCCTTCTGCTTACTCAGAGGATCAGACTTGCAAAGTTCAAGGAGTGTGCACAGATGAATATTACCTGTCTTTATATAGGAAGATCATGCTTCAGCTGAGACACAGGATTCCATATTGTACATTGAATGGAAGCTATTGATAAAGTTACTGGAAATCTCCAAGTGAATCTGGCCCAAAGGAGTAATGGGATGAAAGTGAGGAAGTTTAAGCTCTCAATAAAAGGTCTCCCTTAGTCTAGCCACCAGAACAAATTGCCTCTAAATTATTGCAAGCCTTAACCAATAGGTCCAGTGAACTTTGATCTTTCCCCAGAATATCAAGATGTGATAGATTCTTCTGGTTGCTTGTACTGCAAGCTCTAAGGAACTTTGCAAGGATACAGTTAACCCACATCTTTTTATTTTACCAGAAGAAAGAATCTGAACCTCTGGCTTCAGAGGTATAAAGCTTAACATTCTAGCCTCCACTTAACAACAGGATTATGTATCAATGCCCCTACATATCCTTTTGATTATTATTATTATTATTATTATTGTAGTGTAAGTCCTGTCCCCTACTCCACACCCCTGTTAGACAACTACTTCCTCCCGACACCAGACCCCAGGGCTCTGGCACTTCTCCCTTTGTTTGTGCTAGGATCATCTCCCTTCTCCTTTAGGGAATCTTTTATAGGAGTGCAGCTTCTCTGATATATGACCCAAATCCCTGCCATGAGATGCCTCAGGCCTAAGATCCAACAGAAGACCAGCTTAGAACAGCACAAGATAGCCCTCTAGACTGCAGCAAACCAAACTAAGCCCAAGCCCTTCCTACCAGTCAGTGACAAGCATTTAAGAACAAGGGCTTTCATTATCCCACATGCACATTTGACAAGTGCGAGGACAATATGGAGTCAAAAACAAACCCAGCGCCAGTGTTTTCTCTGTTTTCTAAGCGGACTAAGTGCTGGTGAAAGGTGCTAGATTTGACACCTTGAAGCTCAGTTTATCCATGCAAAAAATACACACAATGTGCCCAAACCCTCATTCATTGGGGGCGATTGGTAGGGCTCAGAAGATGGTTCCTTCAATCTTTTGGCTGGTGACATCTGAAAACGGGTGGGGAAAACAGATTCAGAGGCATCAGCAGGGCCAGTTTACAGGAGAAGGCTGTTATTATTATCTGACAGGAAACAGGCCAGGCAGCAATGCTTGTGTGCCTTGTCTTTCTCAGGAAGCATCCACCTCTCTCTGCTGACACTCTGTTATTTTATGCAGATACTCTTTTCCTAGGAACTCAGCTGAATCAACTCATTTCACACAAGCTTCCCAGCAACCATGAGATAGAAACAGCATTCACATGCTAACTGGTCATTTGAAGATAAAAAGGCTTTATAAACTCCTTAGTCACCTAAGACCTGTTGAAGTAAATGGACAAATTTCCATTGACTTCAGTGCACTTCAGACCAGGCCCCTAGTGTGGTCCTTCAAACAAACTCTAGACACTTAGGAGCCCTGATTCTCAAGTTTACATTAAGGATGATATAGGGAACAGAAATTCCATTTACACAATGTAGCTTAAATTTGGGACCTGGCTGATTCCATCCCTTCCATCAATCCTATGGTACCATGACCACTACTTTAGTCACAGGACTCCACTTCATATTAAAGTGAAATAATGCCTGGCAGAGGAAATGATGCCATCCCCTTTGATTTTACTGTCTTAGTTCCGTCCAGATCCCACTGTGTAGTCTATTCACCAGCTGCACATCTGCCTGACAGCTTTAGGGAACTTTCTCAAGTAATAACTCCTGAATTTCTTTCCAAGTATTATGCTCCAGCTCTTTATAGTTTAGAGGATATTGCTCTATTTATTTTCAGTTTCATATCCCTCTTTATGGTTATCTACCAACATTGCCAACTTTCAAGTCATTGTACTTTAGGATAAGCCCTTCTGTATCTGATTACTGCGCTGCTGCTTATTACTGGCTGTTTTCCCTCTAAAGTCAGAATTATTTTACCTGCTTGCAGACTTCACTTCCACTACACCATTAAATCTAGCCACAGAATCCTAACAATAATCTCTGAGCCATCATCAGTTAGATTTCACCAATACCATTGCCCACCATCACCCTGGTGAAACTCTTCAGAGCTATCACCACGCTGTACCTTAAAAGTTATTTGCAAAGGAAAAAAATATTGGATTGTGCCTTTTATTTGCTTTGTTAGGATATATAAAGACCTGGATATTTTATTCCCCACCAAAATATTATTTATTCTGCTTTTTATTTTTGTTTATTGAACCTTAGAGAGGAGTTACATATGTGTTAACAAAAGACAGTTTCAAGCTAATTGAGAATGGAATTGATTTTTATTTAATCAAGTTTCACTTGTAGAATTTCTCTGATGTAATGAACATACAACTTTCCAGTTGTTCATAGAGACTTCCAAGGGGGAAAAAATGGATAGACAAGATCTAGACTGACATCCTGGCCTCATTGAAGTTAATTGCAGTTTTACTATTGACTTCAGTGGGACTAGGATTTCACCCCTTAATTGCTAGTATAAAATAAGACATTCAGGCCTTCTTTATAGTATATGATTTAAGCAGGCTATATATTGGAGCTGAATGTTGAACAGAGAATATTTTAGTTGAGCCAAAGTCCTGGCAACATCGGGACATTAAAATCCCCCTGTAGCTTCAGTGGGATCTCGTATTCTTCACTCCCATGCTGCCACTAAATTCTTTGTAGCATTGCTGTGCAATGACAAACAGTTGCTGGGCTTCACCTTAGAAGTGACTTGGTGGAAGAATTCATTTCTGTAAGTATGTTGTTTGTATATCGGCTGGTGAGGTTCTTTGAGATCATTCTGGATTAAAGGTGCTCTAAGGGAAAGTCATTGCCATATGGTTTTAAACTCAGAAACTAAGAACTATAATCATACAGCTTCATGTTCTCCATAACCAAGTTCAAATATCCTCCAATTATGATTATATTAAAATATCTATAAAAGTGAGCTCTACTTTGTCATTTTTCTAGTGCCCTTTATGGTGAAGTATGCAGCTACATGACTCCTTCCATGTTTAAAACCTTATTCCTCCAGCCCCTCAATAACCCTGTCCCTAATTGTAACCCATAGCTGACAATTCATTGCTCTGATAGCAGCAGACTTTCAAACAAAATGTATACTACTAGAAAAATCCATCTTTATTTTCTTTTCTATTTGTTCTTCTTGTCTATAACTTTCTCATGACCTCCATTGTCTAAAATCAGTTGTGTTTCTATTTGATTTTAGTTCTGTTCTTCCAAACATTTTTCTTTCCCATACTTTAGCAGTTATAACATGTAATTAAGATTCCTGGGTTTTAGTCTCAGTCCTACCACTGACTCAATGTGCAGTCCTGAGGAGGTCACTTAACCTCTCTGTACCTAAGTTTATTCTTCTGTGACATGGAAACAATCATTTAGCTACCTTACCAGGATGTCATGAGACCTACAGTCTCCCAAGCACTTTAAAGACCTCAAAGGGAAGGTGGTCCAGGATTGCTTAGTATCCATCATCCACAAATGATTCCACTCGGAGGCCCTGGGACTCTTAATCCAGTGTTTCATTGTTTATTTCCTAGTCAGCATTGTATATTTCACCAGACTAGAAATCTCCCTTCTCATTAATCTTGCTGAACAGCTCTCCTCTCCGAGCTCTACTGCACACGATTTGGGATTCCTCATTCCTGAATATCCTTCACAAGGAAAATCGGTTTTAAGTGTCCCCATTACTCGCATACTTAGAGATGTCAAAGCAAGGCCATCACGCAACTCCTAATGAATTTTAGAACTCTGAATTCACACCAAAAAGGCAAAGAGAGACAAGCAGGCAGCATCTTACTAGGAGAGTTGCCACTCAGGCAGGCCTAATACAGAAAGCCGTGGAGAGGGCCAACACAGGCAGGGAGGAAAAAAAAACTTACTAGAAAACCTGATAAATTTAAAGCTGGGTGAACATCAAAAGGTTCCATTTGAATAATTAGTTGGGTTAAAACTGGATCCTTCATCTGAGGTTTTAATGATGATGAGAAGAGAACTTTGTGCATTGCCCATGCATGGAATCTAAGTTATGTTTCCTCCCTCCCACCTCCACAATTTATATTAGACCATTTTACCCTTAAGTTATAGGGTTTCCATAGCATAAGAACTCAACTCCCTGAAGCTTTGCCCAGAATTTTTCTGAAGCTAGAAAAAGTCATATTTACATTCTCACACAAACATATTTTCCTGCCCTTCCATGTCCAGATAAGCTCAAACATGCCAAATTGCTAGAAATGGAGGAGGGAGATGCTTGGATCCAGACACATCTTCACAAAATCCCATGATCAATGTGCTTCCTTTATTTCCAGCTGGACCAGAATCGGGTGATACTGAAAATCTCTGGAGAAAGTTTGTGCACATGGCATATCCTGATGAGTTTTGTAGATTCAAGAACTTTAGATAATTTGGATAAGTTTTAGATTCAAGTGTTAATTTTTTCTTTATATAGAATATCTAAAAACTCTGAATCCACCCATCGTTAGAAAAGATATTATGACAAAATTAGCTTCAGGGACTATCCCCTTGGACCATTAGATAATTTAGTACATGCCCTGTAGCATATTCCCTGTAGCATATTCATTTATGGACTCCTTTGTCCAATCCAGTTTAGATGAACCAACCAATTTGCCTCTCTCAAGAGAAATTGACATTCTTGACAAACTCCTTAAAAATGAGCTATGTGGAATAACTAGCACCTAAATATGCTACAGGGAACTAGAGGAGACCAGTTCCTTTAAATTGCTTTTTCTTCAAGTCAGTATATTTTATATTGTTTTATAGTCAATAGAAAAAACCTGCCACTCCAAATAGGTTACACTGGTGATAAACTTCAATACATTAAGTCTTATGCATAGGCTGTTTTTTGAAGACTTAATATAAGCCATACTCATTATCCATAAAGTGTTATTGAATCAGGTCTTAAAACTTTATGCAGCTTTTGTGTGTAGAAATAAGAAAGGATTTTAGATTGGCAAGGCAAGGGAAGAAAAGTCATGCCCTGTGGCTGATCCAGAAATGCTCAGATGATTTAAAACCTTAATTACTCCTGGAAAGTTAGCACTTCAAATGTTATCATTTGCACTTCACTCTGAACTCAGCAGAGCGGAATGAATGGAGGGTGCAGTGATAATAATAATAAAAAAGGTTCTTTTCAGTTTATTTTTGGAGAGGACACCATTAGGAGGAATGTGAGACACAGGATGTTACTTTTCAAGTGAATTCAACGCTGGTGAATGGTGTTCTATTGATGGAGTCAGAAATGGGAGTTCTAGCCTTATAACAGGTACAGCATCGCAGGCTCTCTCACAGAGCCCTATTAATGAGGCTCATCCCCAGTGCAACCTTGCATAATGCTTGCTGCATGCTTGGGGGCTTCCAAGAACACTGTACAATGCACACAACAAAAGATGCCAGTTTTCCCCTCACAAAAAAAGCCTCTTTTCAAAAGGAAATAGGAGGGCCTTGTTCAGATGGATCCTCTAGATATTCTTCAGGCACTAATAAGAGACAAAGTCCTGCAAAAATCACAGGTCCTTGATAGCAACAAAAAAGTTTTGCCTCCTCTCACACTCCAGGCTGGAACAGGGCTTTTCACAAGTACAGCCATTCCAATCTCAGTAGGTTTGGCAGCAGACAACTCCCATGTAAGATATCAATTAACAACAACTATCTACCTACATATATATTACACACACACTACTGTAGAGAGGGAACTCTTATTCCTGAGGGCAAAACAGCAACCTCCAGGGTGGTCTAAAGCCTGACACCTGTGTAGAGCAACTGTTTATGTCAGGATGTGGCTGCAGAGGTCAAAGGGGCACCTTCCACATTGGAAGGTCAGGTTCTGGCCTGCAGGGACAGAGAAGGAGCTGCTGTTCCTAGTCAACAACAAGCGGTGCCTTCTGCTGTATTTGTATTATGTGTTCTTTCAGTACAAATAACCAAGTTACTTTAATGCACAGACCACCACATCTCTCTCTGCCTCCTGATCCCACTGCCTCGTTCTATGGTCCCACAGCCCCACATCCAAATCAGCAACTGATGCCAAACCTTCTCATTCCTAACCAGGGGGAAAACACTGAAGAGTTTTACAACCTTACAAGTGTGGCAAGGGTCATCCCTTGCCACTGATCCAAGCACAATATTCCCCACTGCAGTCAATAAGGAGCTCAGTGGAAAAACTGATGGTAGGCTCAAGTAATATTTTTACTTTAATAACTGAGGCAGCAAGCCCAAAGGTGCCGGGGCTATGAACTGCCAAGCCCAGAGGTGCTGGAGCTCAGCCCTGGCAAGCCATAGCACAAATAAAGCACTGATGGTAGGACAAAATGCCAAACATATAAATCATTTAAGGTGACCTTCAAAAGGAAAATAGAAATTGGGTTTGTAGTTTGAGGCTTTTGTTTGTTTGTTCCTTTGTGTATTCTAATAAACACCTGATTTTTTTGGCTTAAGTTTTGCTTGCCTTTTATATTAGGTAAGAACAGGATCGGGTCTAGCTTACTTCTCCCAAGACTGTACTAACAGCTGGAGGAGTTTTCAAACAACCACAGGGGTACCCTGAAATTAAACTTGATTAACAGGGAAGGCAAAAGAACTTTTTAAGACTTCAAAATTCATTTGTCTGTTTGGCTTTGTTAATATCAACTTAATTCAAACAGCTGGGAGAAAAGTTGGATTTTTTTTAAAACATAAATAATCCTGCCTCTCTGTTAAGGGCTGAGACAACTTGGAATACACATACAAAACCCAAAACAAGTTCTTCAATAAAATTAGGGAATACCAGGCAAGGAAGGAGAGGAGTAAAGTGAGAGGTTGTCTGTGAATGGGGCAGGGAAGAGGGTTAGGGTAGCATGAGGTTTCTGGGAGGCCTTTGGGGCTGGAGCTATGTTGTGTTTTGGGAGCATACCTGTTTGCCTTCAAATCTATCAGCCAAGCCTTCAAAGTATGACAAATGGCTGAAATGTGGCATATCAGGGTTTTGTTGCACCTCACATCATAATTGACAGATAATGGGAATTTTCTTTTTGAAATCTAAAACCTATTTTCAAGGGTCTTCCCTCACTGTGTGAAAGAAATAGACCAGTTTTGTGACCTGCTGCTGATGGGAGAGTTGCGCAGGAAGGGTGTTCCTGTTAAGCTTACATAAAAGCATTAAATTGTTTTTATTTAAATGTTACATAATACCATAATGAGAGGCTGCTGTAAGCTGCCACTATCTGACTGGCTCTCTGCAGTCCAGAGCACCGCCTTCCACTATAGTCAATAGCCTTTGGTCTCTGCAGTAACATCACTAATTGTAACATGACAACAGCAGATGCTTCACACAGACGGGGGGTTGCAAAGAGGGTCCCCTGCCAGGGATTCTCATGGGATACCGAGAGGTGTCATAAACACATAGTTAAGGGTTAATGTCTCTTTTACCTATAAAGGGTTAACAAACAGTGAACCTGGAACACCTGACAAGAGGATCAATCAGGAGACAAGATACTTGCAAATCTCAGTGGAGGGAAGCCTTTGTTTTGGGCTGTTTCACGGGGTTTTTGTTCTCTCTTGGGATTATGAGAAGCCAGACATGTAACCGAATCCTCCCATCTTCTGAAACAGCCTATTCTGTTCAATTTAGTAAGTACCAGTTAGAAAGGCGGTTTAGTCTTTTGGATTTTCTTTATTTGCAAATCTGTATTTGCTGAAAGGATTGTATCTCTGTTGCTGAAACTTGTATTTGTGCTGGGGGGAGGATTCTCTCTAGCATCTATAAGCTGAAAGACCCTGTAACATTTGCCATCTTGATTTTACAGAGACAACTTTTACTTTTTTCTTTCTTTTATTAAAAGCTTTTCTTTTTAAGAACCTGATTGATTTTTTGGCTATCTTGTGTAAGACCCAAGGGGAGGGAGTCTGCACTCATCAGGAAATTGGTGGGAGGAAGGAGGGAGGAAAAGCCTGATTTCTCTCTGTGTTAAGATTACTGTCTCTCTCTCTCAGGGAGAGTCTGGGAGGGGGAGAGAAGGGAGGGGGAAGGTGAATTTCCTCTCTGTTTTAAGATTCAAGGCGTTGAATCTCAGGGATCTCCTAGTGTTACTCAGGAAGGGGAGAATCTGGGAGGAAGAAAGGAGGGGAGAATGGTTTATTTCTCTTTGTTATAAGACCCAAGGGGTTTTGGGTCTTGGGGTCCCCAGGGAAGGGTTTGGGGGCCAGAAAGTGCCCCAAAACACTATTTTTGGGTGGTGGCAGCTCTATCATTTCTAAGCAAGTAATTAAGCTTAGGGGGGTTCATGCTGGTACCCCATCTTTTGGACGCTAAGGTTCAGAGTAGGGGTTCATACCATGACAAGAAGATATTTGGGGGTCCAGGCTGCCTCCCTTACAGTTAAGGCTGATATTCTCCCCTCTCCCTCACACATTTAATTCAGTCCTTACACCCTCAGTATAGAGAATTAAGCCATCCCACCCCAACATAGAGAATTAAAGCCCAGCCCTACCTCCCTACAGGGTTCCATTGCTGCTGCCCTAGGCCCCTGCTTGTCTCTCCAAGGAACAGAGAGGAAGCCTAGCTGCTAAAAGCAATTTTCCAGGAGTAGGGGCAAAGATGGAGGGAGCAGGGTGAGCTAGTACATCTTCTACAAGAAGGAAGGGATGGAACCTCCCAGCCTGCAAAAAGCCCTCTCCTTTTGTGAGCAGACCAGCTGCCTACCCCTTCTCCTGCTTAAAACCAGCTGTAGTTTCCCACCTCTCTTTGTTTGTACAGGAGCGAGAGAGGATCAGGGGCCTAAAGTTGCACTAAGAATCTCCTCAGACTTTCCCACCCCCACAAGCAAACTGCTGCTGCTCCTCCTATAGCATACCACCATAGCTTGTTGTGCAGGGCATGAAAGCCTGCTGTGATGCAGAAGGTCTCTCATTATGTGGTACACCTAAGAAGCACGAGGGACAAACAGGGCCATGTGGGTGGATAAGTAAGGTTTCTGGCAGGAGGGCCGTGAAGGGGTAAGAGAAGAGCTGCCCCCTGACAAGCCACTTATAGTTTGTCAGAGTAATAGCTCTCATGTAAAAAACCAGAGGTAGGAGCATGCATGTCTCTCTCCCCTACAAGCTGGTAAATATGAAAGGGATCCATACCAATTGTTAAGGCTGAACTCAGTCTCTGTGTAAAACAGAGGGAGCTGAGACCATCTTGAAGTACAAGTCTCCAAGCAATCTTATCTATGGCCTCACTATCAGATTCTCCATGATGAGGCAGTAGGGAAAGCACCCATTACAGCTTTGGGCTTTGAGGAATTCTATACTTTCCAAAGTTAAAAAGTTACACCAAGGAAATCAAGCAGAAGATTAGTAGGAACTATTTGCCAGGAGACTTATTCTGAACTGTCCATATGTAGAGGATACATGGAATTCCTTCTCTTTAAACGTTGTATTAACCTTTTGCTGATGGAAAGAGATTGCTGATCAAGAGCTAGATGAGGTCAGTGCTGCAATTATATTTCAAATCCCCTTCAAACAAGTCTCTTTCAGCATGAAAGAAAAGAGTTGAAAAAAGGATTTGTTGCTGAAATTGAGTCTTTTAGAAGAATAATTAACCTTTAATAACTATTCTGGCCTCCTCTTAAGCCCTGAAAAGTAATCCTTTCTCATTAGCTTCAAGTTTAATTAGCATCAATAACAAAACCTCCCTCAGAAATAACCATACCATCATGCTCCCTAACGACTGCATACTTTAATACACAGTGCTACTAACAGAGGCCATAGGGCAGTTTCTGAAGACAGAATTTGAGGCCCCCAACAGAGCAAAGTTATCTTAGTTCCTTTTGAGAACACAATTTAAATCACAAAAAAAAAAACCAAAACAGATCTGGTGAGGAACATACCAGGAAGCAGATTTGTCTAAGGGGTGGGAGCTGAGAAAAAACTTTTTTTGGCAGGGGGTGGGGGTGTTTGTATAGGATCTAGGCAGGCCTGGTTTGGTGTTTAGAGAACAAGACTTTGGGGTTCTATTCCTGACTTGCTATATAATCGTGGGCAAAATACAGAGAATTTCTATGCCTTAATTCTTGCTTCTTGGCTGGTTAGTGAGAGTAGAGTGTATCTGTATTTGACATTCTTTATGAGAAGACTATCCTGCACTTGCAGGCTGGTTTAATTATCTAACAAGGTTTTTCCAACTCTAAATTTTATGAGCAGTCTGTAAAATGGATATAAATACTCAGTATTGTCACAGGGCTGCTAAGGCTTAATTAGCACCTACAAAGCACTTAGAGATTCTCAGATGAAAGGCATTCTAAAGCACCAGGCATTTTGGTCTTTATTTAATGGGAATTGGTAGAAGTGAGAGAACCCAAGTGCATGGATTCTAATCTAAGTTCTTAAAAGAAGTCAGAACTTCCATATGCTCAAGTGTGTCGTAGGCCTTATAGTGCTTACAGCTAAGAGTTTGGGAAAAAGTCATGAAGAACATTTGAAGATATAACAACACTAAAAATAGTGTGAAGAGAAGAGGAGAATCTATATTTGCCAATGCACATGGCATTTACAACTCCACAGGAACTTTGCCTTCTACTTTGCAATATATATGAAGTGTAGAGCTGCCTCTCTATAATTAAAACAAAGGAAACAAGTGCATGGGGCCCCTTTATAGCATTCAGCAATGACAACTTATGCATCTGTTCTATACAGGGGCAGGCCTTAGGGAAAATGGCACCCAGGGTGAACTTGCATTTTGGTACCTTGGCCCCTGTGGCCATGGCACCTTCCAGTGCCCCTGGCCCCCACGGGCTCCCCACCCTTCCATCTAACACCTGCACTGTGCCCCCTTTGCCCCAATGCCTGCTCCCCCTCCTGCACCCCTAATCCCTACACTCCTTCACTCCCAAACTCTGCCCCCTTCACCCCAACCCCTGCACTCCCCTCCTGTGCCACAATCCCTCTTCTCTTTCACTCCTACTCTCTGCACCTCCCTCCTGAGTCCCCAACCCCTGTACTGTGCATGCCTCCTGCACTCCAACCCTTGCCCTCCTTTTGCACCCCAACCCCTGCACTGTGTCCCCTTCATCCCAACCCCACCCCTCCTGTGCCCCTAACCCCAGCAGTGTATGTGCCCCTTTCACCTCAACCCCTGCACTCCCTTCCTGGACCTCAACCCCTGCACTGTGCCCACTTTGCTCCTACCCCCTGCACCTCCCTCCTGGATGCACAAAGCAGCTGACATTTCTGCTTGTTCTCCCACTGGACTGCTGCTCCTCTGCCCCACACAGCCCTAGGGGGGCCCTAGGGGGCTGTGAGATGGGGAGCAAGGAGTGATGTTGGGGCTTCTTGCATCCAGGTCACTTTCCCTGTGGGCTGTGTAAGGGGAGGGCAGGAAAGCAGCAGCTTCTGATGCCTCAGCACAGCCCAGGTGGCAAAATGACCTGGATTCAGGGATCCCTGGTGTGTGTGTGTTGAGGGGAGTGTGTGTGTGCCTGAGTGAGTGAGTGTACTGTCTCTCTTCAAGAAAGCACTCAGGATCAGGGGCCTGAACAAGGCTTGTTCAGACACAAGCAGCTGCCAGCAGCTCCGGACCAGAGAAGCAGCAGCACATACAGATTCCCCCTGTCCTGTCACCTCAGCTTAGTGGAAATCATGTACACAGGTGGGAGAGAGGGGGACAGCCCACCATCAGCCCGCTGCTCCCCCTGCAAAGCAGACAGGAGGACACTCCCAATCCAAAGTGGCCAGTGGCAACTCCAGGGGCGGCTGGCAGGGGGGCAGGAACAGCAGCAGCTGCACATGTGGAACAGGGCAAAGGAGGAGCACCCCTGCTCCAGAGGAGTCACCTGGCTCTGACGGCTGGTCAGCCAACTGTCCCCTGCAGCTCATGTCTCTCCCTCTCCCACTCCCGCATGCTGCTGCTGCTGCTTGCCTGCCTATAGTGCCACCTCTTTCAGCCCAGCTAGTCTCTCAGCAGCAGGACAGGTGGGAATCCAAAGCCTGTGAACAGCACCCCCCCTGGGCAGGGGCCCATAGAATCTACTCCAAAGACTGTCCCTAGATACACCATGCATCACTGTAGCAGGAGACTATCCTCACCTATGCACTGTGTTTAGGAGCTCTCTATCCATGCTCTCCTTTCTGGTCACCTGCTGCAGAGTCACACACATCCCCCAGGTCCAGCCCATTAATTGAAAATGGGACTGCAGTTTTCTCCAGGTGCATAATTTTGAATGTGTGAAATTGGAGAACTGCTTGTTACAGGGAAGATGTGTGCAGGAGAAGGCTGCAGCTATTCACTTGGCTACACTATGTTACCGCATGGGAAATCCAAGTCTGAAACAGACTTAGCACACCTCTTCTTCTTGGGCCAGCATGGAGGTGCAGCCCACTCTGCCTTACTATGGGTTGTTTGATTTTGCTGGGACCAGAACTGGAAATATGAGCAGGGAACCTATTCTCATGGTGTTTCCAGCAATGACCAGAAGTCTCATGTAAAAAGTGTATTTTCTGAAGGTTGCCAGCTTATTTTTGCCCTCAAGTGGTTCTGATGGTTTGAAGCCTTCAAATGCCACTTTTCAGATGGGCCATGGAATAAGCAGATGTGGTGTTCTCTGTCAATCTCTCCTATTTACGTTGTTCCACTATAACTCAGTAATTAAATATTACTTGGCCCAGAGAGAATGAATTTCAGGTGGTGCCAGATCCCTGTTCAAATCCCTTCTCCTCAACAAACAGAGGAGAACTTAAACTAATTGTCTCCCATATTCCAGGTGAGCACTCTAACCATGGCACTGAAGATTAAACATTTGCCAAAGTCCCACACATAGAAGTCAGACAATATATCCAAGGCCCAGCTCCACAAAAGGCTCTTAGGTGTTGCAATGGTGACCACTGCAAAGCCAAACTGTTAAGTGCCTAGAAAAAGCACAGCAAACACCACTTCAGCAGTTTTGTATAGATAAAGGTGGCCTCTGCGCATGTCCATTGGATTAGTCCCCACATGAGTTAGGCAGAGTAACACCTATATTCCCCTGGTTCATGGATCACTATGGGACTTAGGTGGGAGATAGGTATCCAGATGCCTACAGTGAGGCAGCAGAATGAGGTAGAAATACAGGTGCCTAGGGAACTTTTACTGCAAAAGCTTAGGCACTGAACAAAATTGTGTGCCTACAGGGTGAGGTGGCAGCCCAGTGGGAGTTTCAGGGATTGCAGTGGCGCCCAAAAACGTGATGGGGTGTCGTGCCAAAATACCTCTGAGAAGCCAGGACTGAACACTTCAGTTTGGTCCTAAAACAGGGTGAAATTTCAGAGAAGAAGATTGTGTTTTTTTCCCAAAAAGCAGAAACATGAATTTATTACACCACAGCAGGCATGGTAGACCAAATAAAACCCCTGAGATTACACTGAAGTTTCTGGTTTCTGGGAAAAGGCAGCTGTGGGGAAGATGTATTCTGATTTGCACAGGAAGATTGTACATCTGACTGCTTTTTTCTACTTAGAGCTTACAAAAACCTTGGGGTTCGGACTGTAAGATTCATGCTCTCTCTGTAACAACCTCATGATGCTAATATGATGGCAGCTTTCCCCTAAGGATTTCAAAAGGCGATTAAAATTTATCCCCACTCTACTCATGGGGAAGGTAACACACAGACAGATGCTGGATGTTACAGATTTTCCCAATGTCACAAAGCAAGTCAATGGCACAACTGCATATAGAAAACGCACCGCTTCTGACAAGTTCACTGCTCTAGCCACTAAATGATGCTGCCTCCTGCATGATCTGTCTGTGCCACCCACTACATGATGACCCACACCCCCAGTTAATATAGTTGTATGTGGAGTAAGTTAGCACAGAATTTGATTCTTAGTTTCCCCTCTGTGGTGCACCTTGAGATTGTCTGGCAAATACATGCTATGTAAATGCAAAATATTATTCAGTATTCCGTTCTTGCAATTCAAGGATCCTTTTCACCTTCAATAAACAGAGTTTCCCAAGTTTGCCACCACTTCTGTACAGTACTTTGTTTTTTTTTCAGTACTTTTGTGTCTATTCTAGGGTAATAAATTGGCTAATTTAGTCTACCACTCCCATCTACTGGATGCAACCAAAGTACATAATGTGTCAGAAGCCCTATATTGTTAGCAGCTAAAAAGGATTCTCTTTTAGCACAATTGACAGGGGTTATAGCTTCAGGAAGATCTAAGTTCTGGCCATGCAGTCACAGTGAATTTCTGAGCAACTATGGTATGCAGCACAGTGACAGCTATGAAATTTCTAGACAGACACAGTCATAAATCAAAATCCTTATGTATATTAGACTTTATTCTCAAAATGTGTTTCTTGCCTAAATATTTAAACGCATAAATAACCTCCAGCCATTCCCCCTTGTCATTTTAAGCTTCCTGACATTTATTGTTTGGAAGAGAAGAAAGGTCAGACTTATCAAATCTGCATTTATGCTTCCATGACATTTTTCTCCAACCAAATTTTTCTGAATTAGAGAAACAAGACAAATGTGGCACATTTCAGAAAAGACCTTTCTGAGCTAAGCATTTCAGTCTGTACAGCAACACTTATCTCTGAAGATGATTCAGAAGGACAGTATTGTGATCCAGGGGATAGAGCAGGATTTGGAAGCCAAGAGACCTGAGTTCCAGTTCCTCCATTGAATTGTCATGTGCCTGGTCACTGTGCCATGGTCACTGAAGCCAATTTTTTTTTAAAGTGTCTAAGTTTGGGTGCCTTAAATTTTGAGTGACCAGCCTGGCTCAGTTGGACCCTGACAATCAGTGATATGGAGCCTCTTTGCTTCAGTTGGATTGTTCCAACTTAGCAATTCTGAAAAAAAAAAAATCAAGCCCACGATTGTGTCTTAATTTGGGCATGCAACGATGGAGGCACCCAACATTAGCCAATACTTTGAAAAATATTGATCTTAGCATCTGGAGCAAACAGATATTATCTATACCAAAATATAGATAACATGGAGATAATGATGCAGATCTTCCTATGACCTCTGTGGATAAGTGCAAAATACCATTACTCTTTTCTCACCCTTCTGTAGCTGATTCACATGTGTACGGCTCACAGGTAGATCATGATTTCTCAGATAATGTTCATGCGAGATGCACTGTGAACCAAGTGACCCGACTAAGTTTGGATACAATTCAAACACACTGTGCACAACAGGTTTATCAACTGTTTCTGATTATGAGCAATGTCTTTGCATTTGTAGAATACGTTGTTCAAGTCTTCCACCACCTCAGGTGAAAGAGATTTTTATTCCCCATTTTTACAGCTGGAAGAAATAGAGCCACAGCAAGGAGAGCAGGGAAAATATCTTAAGAGCATGCTGTGAATATTCACGCAAAGAAATAACGAATGCGCCTTATCCATATTTGTGCCCCTTTTGTATTTCCTTGCCATTAATATTTTAGTCCACTGGCAAGAATGTTCATGGGAGCAGTGAGTTTTAAGCAATAGTAAAAGGAAATTTGCAGAAAGCAAAGCTGAAATCAAACACATATATTGGCATCAGAAACCTGATTTTAAAGAGTGCTGCCCCAAGTGCAGACAAGAAAAGCTCCAATTTGTACTGGCTGAGCTTACCTTGTCTTTAAGCAGTGGTAAATCCAACTGGTGTAAATTGTGATTTTCCTTGGGGTTTGCACTGGTGCAGTTACAATACCTGCCAGCCACTAACTGCTAAACCCCAAGTCTAGACAAAGAGTCAGGAACTAGGGACGAACCCCTTGCACTACAAGGAAGCACTTCAGAAGCTGTGCTGCAAGGGGTTGATCCACTGAAGTTAATGAGAGTTTTACCCTTGACTTAAGTGGGAACAAAATCAGGTTCCAGGTACATAGTTGGGATGTAGGAGAATGACAGACAGACACTAATGAGAAAGTGATTGAACCCCTCTACCTACTCCCTGCCCTTAGGGCAGATGGATTCATTACTGCCCAGCCTCAGCTTTGTTGTTGGGAAGCAATTAGCAACAAATAGTAAAGTAAAGACAAAAGTAAAAATATGAGTGAAATCCTGGCACCACTGAAATCCTTGGCAAAAATCCTATTAACTTCAACAGGGCCAGTATTTTACCCACACAGTCCAGTTTTCATTCACACAAAGGCCACCTTAAAAAATATTTTTGCATCCCCTTTTCTCTGCCGAAATGATGTAAAGGGGCTTTAGTGTAAATGAGAATCAGGCCCATGGTAGCAGCACCCTGCAGCAGTACAATTTAGTTGCTAGGAAAGTGTCAGTATTGCAATAGCTCTGGTAGGGACACTGCTATGTGGTGAATGCTGAGAAGACAGCTGCTGTTTCAGACATGACACATGTGGCAAGTTAGTATAATTCCATGTGAGGACCACAGAGCAGAAGGAATGGCTCCCCCAGCCAGGGAGGGATAAGTTATGCATTGCTATTTAAAAATTATAATTGGAATTTTAAATCTATTTTATGAATGGAAGTACTTTGGCCTTTTGAGGAAGGTATGAGTCATTTTCATCCCTCTGTGCCCCCTTTTTAATGAACATTTCCCACCTTAGCATATGTAAGTAGTAATTAATCACAGGAAGTTATTTTACAGGCATCATGGCTTATTAAATCTTCTGACTAGACTTACAAGAAACCCATTTAACATTTGTAGACCAGGTGTCCTACTGTAAGTGTGCTGACTACCAGTGCTGCTAATATATGAGAGAATGCCTGGTCTAGTAATTAGACCTTGGTGGATTATCCGGGTAGCTGTAGATCGATTGGTTATGCTGTTAGACATCTTCTAAACTACCCTGCTCCATGCTGCCACAATGGTGTCCTCATGTCTGTTCCACTGCATGTGGCATTCACTCCCTGCAAGAGGGCCAGCACAAGGCCTATACACTACTTAAATCCCACTTACCCCCAGGTGGAACTGACATGCAGTGGAACTGACATGGAGGGCAGGGGTGGCAGCTTATATGGGCTTGAGGTGCTCAAGCACCACGAATATTCAAGGCTGGGGGTTGTGCTCCACCAGTATTTGGAGCTTGGTTTCTCCCCTGCCCCCGCCTCGGAAAGAAAACAGCCAATGCGCCTCTCTCCTTTGTTTGTGCTGCTTTTGCCTAAGGCTAGAGAGATCAGTGGCAGGCAGCCTCCTGGAGCACCGGGGGAGGGGAAGAGGGAGAGAGGAGGGGGAAGGAGGCACACACATGCTTGGGAGCTCTCTCCCCCACCCCTCCAGCACCCAGGGGCAGCAGCAGGGGTGGGGAGGCCACACATGATGGCAACCCCCCACCCCAGTACCCACCATACGGGAGGCGAGTGGGCTTTCTGGACCTGGGATAGTCCCTAGGAGCATGTGCAATGACTGTGGTGCACAGTGAGTGTGCTGTGGGGGGGGGAGGGGGAGAGGAGGGGTCCCTCCTCTGGAGCTTGCTGCTGCCAGTAAGGAGTGGGGAGAGTCCTCTCTGGCCCTAGCCCTGGGGCAGCCTGTCTGCATCCCAAGTTCCTTATCCCCAGCCCTTCCCCACCCCAGAGCCTGTGCCCCCAGCACCCCAACCCTGAGCACCCTGCTGCATTTGAACCCCTCATCCCAGCCCATCCAGATGCCCTCACTTGAGGGGAAAAATGTGGCAACTAAATTTTGTGTGGTCAGTTTGGAGTATCATTGTGTTTTGCACAATACTTGATTATTTTACACCTTTAAAGTATACAGGTGTTACAAAGTGGGAATGTTCTTAATGTTTTCTCTGACTACTGTGTGAGTTCCCCAGTTTCCCCTATGCATTTCTGCAAGGATCTAGATGGTGGGATAAGGGAGTGCGATTGTTGTATGAGCCCTAGAGTGCCAGTGTTGATGCCATCTGCACAAGAGAATGGCGCCGAAACCCTGTCTCCGGCAATGATGCCTGGGTCGCTCTCCATGCAAGGTGCCAGCTGAAGGTGTTGGAGAACAAAGAGATCAGGTGGCCTCCTAATGCCTGGAAAAGAGACAAAGGCCAGAGGAGAGAATGTTAGTGCCTCTGTGGACTTCCAGGAAGCGCATGGTGTGGAAGGGGATGCTGGGATGCTTTGGAACTACTCCATACAAAGCCAGTCAGGACTCTGGGGGAGCCTCCTCTCTCTGAACAGACTGTCTCCAGGCCAAGAAGTTTACACCTTCCTGGGTCTGATCTCAGAGCATTCAGCATGCCCTTCCACACTGTGCGCTTTCCGCAGAGTCTGCCCAGGCAGGTCCTGGAGCAACCAGAGGTCCCTGCACCCCAACTCTGCAGTCAGACGTGACTCTCAGCCAGCCGGTAAAACAGAAGGTTTAATAGACGACAGGAACACAGTCTAAAACAAAGCTTGTAGGTACAGAAAACAGGACCCCTCAGTCAGGTCCATCTTGGAGGGTGGGGAGTCTAGACCCAAGTTCTGGGCCTCTCCCCATTTCCCCAGCCAGCTCCAAACTGACACTCCCTCCTCTAGCCTTTGTGTCTCTTCTGGATCTCTTCTGATCTCTTTGTCCCCAGCACCTTCAGTTGGCACCTTGCAGGGGAAACTGAGGCACCCACACAGTATTCAGAGAAAACATTAAGAACATTCCCGCTTTGTCACAACAGGTGCAACAAAGTATAATACCATATATTGAAGCAGGTAAGTGCTGCTTCTGACCTTCCACTTCTAATTGACCCTTGTAATCTTGTGGTGACGACGCGTTGTAGCTTCATTTTATATTGACCTACAGGGTGAGAGCGGGGGGCGGGGGGGAGGGCACCACCTTTTTGGGCACCACCAAAAATTATACAAACCTGCCGCCTATAATGGAGGGTAGTTCCACACTACCTGCATAAGTAATCTGTGGCCAGTCTCTGTGGCACCATAGAGCAGATGATTTAGAGTTGGTTTAAAGAAGGGTTAGTAGCATGGCCAGTGGGTTCACAGCTACGCAGATCCACTCTAACTTCTAGACCACATACCCTAACATGACTCCAGAAGGCATAAGTTGGTCTTTAGTGGTGCATAGGTGATGAATAGGCCTTCTGTGAAGGGTGAAATTTCACCCTTAGAGTATTTCATGTCCATGGGAGTAGGACAGTAATTTGGTTCTGAGAATTTTTGCAGGCATATTTTGTGGAAGTTCCTGTAACCTTTATGGTTTGTTTACTGAACAAAATTGGTTCCCTTAGTACCATCCTTTATTATTTTCTCTCTCTCTCCCCACCAAACATAATTATGTGTGGAAACATCTCTTAGCAAGACTTGTTGACAAGGGGAGAGGGCTAACTCATTAAATATCCTTGAATTTAGCTAAAGAATAAAGCAAAGCCAATCACAGTTAAGCCACTTCTGGCTCCCTCTCCATCTAACCAAAATTTAATCGCAGATCATTTGGCAAAAATACTTAATTATGTCTGTACAGGTGTGTCTACACTGCAATTAAACCTGTGGTTAGCCCACGCCAGCTGATTTGAGCTTGCAGGGTTCTGACTAAGGGGCTGTTTAACCGCAGTATAGGTGTTTGAGCTCAGGCTGGAACTCAGGCTCTAGGACCCTGCAAAATGAGCGGGTCACAGAGCTCAGGCTGCAGCCCAAGGCCAAATGTCTGCACCACAGTTAAACATCTCTTTAGCCAGCGGTGACGGATTTTGCCTAAAAGAGTGTGTGTGGGAGGCAGGGAACAAGGCCATGGCCATGCCTCTGCCCCTCCTCTTCCCCCAATGCCATGCCCTCCCCCGACAAACTGGAAGCCAGAGCCAGGCTGAGGGGGCCCCAAGAGCAGCCCCCAGCCTGTGGCCATGACCCCTGAGTCCCTCACCCGGGGCAGATGGAGGGTACATGGCTTCCCACAGCTGGCCATGTGGCTCTTACTGGCCTGGCCTGGGGCTGAGGCTCCGGGGGCCGAAAAGCCACAGCTGGGCCATAGCAAAAGCCACCCAGGCAGCTGTGGAGATCCACAGATCCTCATCTACTCTGGAGCCCTTGTCTTTAGCCCAAGCTTGAGTCAACTGGGTGTTTAATTGCAGCATAGATATACCCTATACAAACTACAATCCTGGCATCTCCGGATTACAGGGAGGGAAGGAAAGCACATGAGCTATCTTGGTATAAAATCCAAGTGGAGCCAAGGCTCTGTAGTTTTTAATCATGCTCAAGATTATCCCATCGCCTGGCGGGGACCTTGCCGAGATACATCATGGTAAAGCCTGGTCTCTGCTAGGCTTTTACACTGAGATCCCTAATGCACATTGATGATCTCCAGTAAAAACAAAAAAACACACCTTCCTTTGAGCTACGGCCTCTAGTATTGGAAAACTTTTTAGGGTTTACCATCTAACGTGGGCTAAACCTACAGCTGCCTTTTTCCACTAGGAGTGTAACACCAGTTAGCTAATGTGAGTTCACTTAACATAGGTTAAATATAACACTATTCCTACTGAGGACGTGCCCAGACTCTATAGTTCCCATCACTGGTCAAACCAGCGGAGCTAAATTGGTTTTAGAAACTGTGTCCCCCATTTCAGCTGGGATCCTGGCCACAACAACACTGAGCCCTATAAGAAACTGCCAACAGGAAGTTGGGCAGAGGGGAAGAGAAAGCTGAACAGAGGGAGATTGACAGTTTATTTCTGGTCAGGGAGTTTATGAGAATGGATTGAAGGACCAACAAGCCTGCATTGTTGAGACTACCTTTGGCAACATGTCTTCACTGCAGTTACCTTGGGGTAAATGTACCTTAACAGATCTCAGGGTTTACCCTCTAGCTCAGGCAGTGATGGCTACCTCACCAAGTAGACAGACAGATGCATTTTGTTGCATGAATGTGGAGCATGTTAACTCAGGCTCAACCATGGCTTTTATTCTTAAACAGTAAAGACAATTCCTTTAGCAATGGCTTCACTGAAGGAAAAAAGTTAACAGAACCAGCAAGATAACTAACATGGGCTAGTTGTGACACTGTTGGGTCTCAGTGGAGACAGAAGGGAGTTTCACTATGATGTACCTATGTGAGGTCGGCCATAGTGGGAGGGGAAGAGAATCCTACCTAGCTACATCATAGTAAACGCTACATGTGTTTGGTCTCCATTAGGATTTTACAGCCAGATCAATGACCTGTTATAGTTATCTTCCTGTAAGAAAAAGCCCACTTTTTTTGGCAGGTCCGTACAGAGTCAGCTTTGAAAGCCCAGTTTGATTTCAGTTTTATACCAGTGGAAATCTGAAGTGGGTCCCCTGAAGTTAGTTTCAACAGATTTAAACTGCTGGCCCATTTTTTCAGTTATGAGCTCAAACCTGGCTGCTTCAACATTGTGCTTCAAGCCCCAGGAGTGACTTGTCTCTTCAGACTTTACTTAAGTATATTGTGCGGTCCATTAAATAAGCTACCCAACTACTCTCCCTGGGTCAAAGTATTTGGCTAGGCTGTCCATTAGGGCTTATGTTCTTTCTATAGGAGACAATGAAAGAAAGCTGGTATTAGAGCTTAAATAATTGTGGATAATGAGAAGAAATCTCCTTTATTGGCACAGAACAAAGACCTTTTATCTGAGGAAGTCAAGTTGTCCTTACATAGCTTGATTTCAGAGAACTGGGAGGTGGAAGAAAGAATTTAAGCTACACTGCTTCATTAGAGAAGTATCAGTGTTGTCCTCCCTACTACTTTAACCTTTGCAATGCCACTTCACGTTAGACTCCTTGGATTCAAAAGGGTGAAGGTCATTAAGCCCCACTTTATATCCAACTGAAGGAGAATCAGTTGCGTTCTCATGCCTTATATTTGTTCTGGGCCTTTGCTATCACGCCGTGTCCCTTCATCGTATTAATGCCTCATTGTGTTGATATTATCAGCTGTATCGATGTTTTTGCTACCTTGTGGTTGGTGATAGAGGAGAACCTGGACGTCACTCGTTGCACTACAGTGAGCTTTGCCGCCATTATTACCAAATTAATACCCTATTTCTCCACTTGATAGATCCGGATCCTGCACTGCTTAGGTCAGCGGCAGTATTGCCATTGACTTCAAGGAGAGCAGGACTACACGATCCGTGAGTAGCTGGATTTCGAGTCCCAGTGTCTGAATGGAACAAACAAACTCAACCGGTTTAACAAAACATCATCTTCCCCACTGCGATCATCCCCTGGAACATTCTGTTCTACTAAAGCGTACCGAAACCAAAACACGATGAAAAAGCCCCAACTCGGATTGATTTTGCTTTACAAACAATCAAGTGGGTGGCAGGAATCTAGCATTTGAACCCTACTACTTCTCAGAGACAGAGGGATATAGCCCATTCGTCAAAACCAAGATTAGCCCCACAGCCAGTCTCTAGTTCCTTTCCCCCCTTACTTAATAGAAGGCGGCATTCTCCTGGTCACTAGTCCTACTGGAGCTGGGGGAGATAGGAGAGCAGGGAAATCTCGAGCGCAGGTGTTTAACCAAGGCTATATTATTGAACCAGCACGAATGTTTCTAGACAGAGCAGATAAGACAGCATTGCAGGACCCCCCCCTGTAAAGAGATCTGCAGTGCTGCTTACTGCCAGCCACTGCCACTGGGAGCGGCCGGCCACAAAACGGAGGCGGGAGGGTGGAATAAGGGGGGGGAAGAGGAAGGAAAACCACTTCTAAATGTCCCTTATTCACACACACCTCCTTTCCATCCACGGATGTCTGCTTTGCGCTCTGCAGCTGGAGGCATAAGTCAGACTGGCCAGTTTGCAGAATGAGAAGCCTGGGGCGTTGTGGGGTCAACAGAGCATGTGGTGGGAGACTTCCAGGGAGGATCCCCTAGGTATTTATTTTTGACCCAGGCCATTTGATGCAATCTACTGTGGTCCCAACACACACGCTCTTCAGACGTGTCTTTGACGAACCAGAGTGACAAATCCTCTTTGCAGGGCTCGTTTAGCCGTGTCCAGAGTGATGGTGCTCTGGAGGCGCAAGGAAGCCCCCCACTAAGGAGGTATAAACATAAGCTGTGGGGAGAGAACAAACAAGGGTTTGGATCCTGGCATGTTCCCCAAACTTTCCCCAGTGTAAGGGAGACGGCAAATGGGCAGAGTAACTTGCCCGATCAGCCCCATGGGGAAGTTCTCAGGGCTAGGTAGGAACACTGAGCTTGTACGGGTGCAAGTTATAACACCAAGGCATGCAAGGCAACTGCTCACCTCTCCTGGAGATCTGAAAGAGCAGGCGGGGCTGGGAGACTCTGATCGCCGCAGATAAACTGCTCTCCCTGCCCAGGAATGCCGCCTTTCTCTCGGGCATTAGTCGGATCCTCAGCCTTCCTTCTCCGGAGCGGATCCACCAGCTGAACAGCTCGGTGAGGTTAAACTCCAGCTCGCCCGCAGCTGGCTCCGCTTCTTCGCTCGCTGCCTGGGTCGGGTCCCAGGCGCAGCCCTCCCGCAGGCTCCCCTCTCCCACCTCCAGCACCAGCTGCTTGGCTCGGCGGAGCTTTCGCACCGATCCCCCTTTCAGCACCTTGGACAGGGCTCGAGGCAGGGCTGTCTGCTGCGGGGATCCGACCCCGGGAAGCCAGGAGTTCGCCGCTCGAAGCAGGGGCGAGCACTCCAGCACCAGGCTGCAGCGCGCCCGGAGCCAGCCCACTGCTTCTCCTCCGCCCAGCAGCAGGTCCCGCAGGTAGGTCCGGAACAGGGAAGGGACGATGAAATCTACCGCCAGGCTCTTCCTCTGGAGCCGGGAGAAGCTGGGGGGTTCTCGCTGCAGTTGTTGCCCAGGCCGGGAGCTGGCGAGAGGGGTCCTCTCTTCCAAGCTCAGGGCTGGGGGGAAGGAGAGGAGCACGGTGGCCACAAAGAAGGGGGAAAGGCTGGCAGCTTTCATATTAGCATGCGTTGGGGGAAGGAGTCACTGGGGTCTAGGGGATTCCTCCCGACTCAGTCACCAACTGGATTCACGGGGGTTCCCGGGTGATTCCCCGACTACCTCACTTGCAAGAGCTCAGGGGAGCCACTGGATCCCTCTACTCCGTCACCAGCAGAAGCTGCAGGGAGCCAGGGGAATCCCTGGATCGCCTCCCCGCTCAGGCACCCTCAGGACCCACTGGATTCGTGGCAATCCCTCCTAGTCGATCACCAGTCAGATCCAGGCGAGCCGCTGTCCTCTCTCACTGGAGCTCGCCGCTAGCCAGATGCTTGTGTCTGAGCCCAATGTGCAGACATGAGGGGACGAGTGTCTCTGCTCACACTCCTGCACGACAGGGCCATTCACAAGTGCGGCTGGGCGACAGCGTGTGGGCTGGCCCGTTCCCCCCTCAGCAGCTCACACCTTCCCCAGCGGGCAGCCCCGGTTCGGCTGCTCCCCTGGAAGGCAGGGCTGCCTCTGGGGCTTGAGCTGATCCCATCCCCGGCTAGAGTCTCTCTCGCGCGCCTCGGCAGCTCGCTGCTACGTTTCTTCTTGCCCAATCCTTTGCAGGACGAAACCCCACGCTGAACTTCAGGAGCTGCCCAGCTAATGTTCCCTATTCCCCTCCCCGGTCACTGGCCGGAGACACCCTCTGCCAGCAGCTGTGAGCTGGCCCTGTCCTTGGACGGATCCTGGTGGGTTTCTGGAGTGGCTGGCTCAGCTGCTGGTGTGAGAAGGGACCTCAGTTTGGGAGGTCCCCCTCAGTCTCTATGCCCAGCTCTCCAGTGCCTCCGCTTGGGTCCCTTGGCCAGCTGCTGCTGGTTTTCGGGAGTAGCTGTAGCGGCTGCTGGGGCGGACGAGCTCAGACAGTGGGTCCCCCGGCCAGCTCCCTACGTTTCACTCCTCTCGGCACCTTGAACCATCCCATTTGTGGAGCAGCTGCGAGTGTTGGTGGCGGGAGGCAGTGAGAGGTTGAGTGAAGGGCTCAGCAGCTTCACGCCCTCCCAGAGAGCTGCAGCCGCCCGCCGTCTATAGTGGCAGCAGCCGCCGCTGCTGCTGCTGGTACTGCGGCCGCCACCACTCGTGGCAGTCGCTGGTTCCCAGCTGCCTGGCCAGCTCGCGGCCGGTGCAAGGATTTTTTACAGGCTCCAACTACACGCCAAAAGCCAGGTATCACCCTGCCACCGCTTACGTCACGCCTGAGTCGTGCTCCCACCAGCCAATGGCTGTCCAGAGGATATTATTATTCAAATAACCTGCGAGAGGGAGGAGACTTAGGCTGGTGTGTGTGTGGTGTGGAGGTGTCTTCATTGAGAAAAGCACTACAACCCCTTCCCCTCCCCCTGCTCCTTGTGACTGGTGGGGAAGCAGGCAGGCAGGCTGCTGCAGGCAAACGAAAGCCTTCGAAGGGGAACTGGCAATAATGCCCCTTCCTTGATTATGCGTCAAAAGATTAAGCAGATCAAGCACCAGCAAAGCAAGTTCACGACTCAAAACGATGAGATCTGCGAGAAGAGGCGTTGAGTTCACCACCTCTGTGATCCGCACAGTTGCAATTCATCTGCGGAAATGACTTTTAATGACAAGAAATGGTACGGGAGTGGGAGCGAAAAGATTCCACCACTGAAGAAGGCAGTGCCGTGTGGCCAGTAGGGGACGAGAGATGGGAGGAGATCTGGGTTCTGTTTTTTTAGCTGTGCTACCGACTAATTTCCTGTGTGACTTTAGGCAAGTCTCAAAGGGAGATTTTCAGGGCACTTAACCCTTCAAGGCAGGTGTTTTCAAAGAAGCCTAACCTCCGTGTCTCCATTGCCACACCTGTCAATAGAGTGCTAGCTCTTACTTTTCACTATTTAAAACATCTATAAATGTAGAATTCAAGCCTCCACAGTAGATGGGGCTTCATGTAAGACTCTCTATGCATCATGTGAGGAGTAATAGCCTCTGCAGTGGGTGAATTATACACTGATAGTTATTTGGATTTAAAAAAAATAAGGAAGAAGAGGGATTATTTGTAATTCACTTTGAGATCCTGGAAAGATGTAAAAGTTGAAAAGAGAATATTGGTTTGGTTTTGTAGGTTGACCCCTACATTGAAAGTAAGAGTTAAAAAAAATTACTCAAACAATATTAGTTGGCTGTGGTTTTAAATATTTCTTTATAGAAGAGATCCAGAGAATTTCACTCTATTCCTTCCACAAAGATATGTCAAACACACAGCATCAAGCTCGTTAAGGTAACACAGAGAGGTAGATTCTGTCCTGAGTCTTGTGAGGCACAATCCAGAGGGGAAAGCAGCAAAGGTTTTTTTAAGTCATGTTTAAGTTTGTGCCACCCAGATGTGGTCTGCTGGGTTGAGAGGGGGAGGGCAGTACAATGATAGAGGTGATGGTCTACAACAGGGGTTTTCAAACTGGGGGGCCCCTTAGGGTGCCATGAGGTTATTACATGGGGGAGGGTCACAAGCTGTCAGCCTCCACCTCAAACCTTGCTTTGCCTCCAGCATTTATAATGGGGTTAAATATATAAACAAGTGTTTTTAATTTATAAGGGGTGGGGGAGGTTGCACTCAGAGGCTTGCTGTGTGAAAGGGGTCACCAGTACAATAGTTTGAGAACAACTGGTCTACAAGATCATGAATGGTGAATAGGGAAATGTTATTTACCCCTTCACATAAGAAAAATTAGGGGTCACCCACTGACATTTATAGGCAGCAAGTTTAAAAACAAACATAAGAACTTCACACAAGGCACAGTCAGCCTGTAGAACTTGTTGCCAAGGGATGTTGTGAAGGCCAAAATCTAAGTAGGTTCTAAGGACAATTAGATAAGGTCATGGAGGATAGGTCCATGAAGGGCTAATAGCTAACATGGTCAGGCATGCAACCCCATGCCCTGGGAATCCCTAAGCCTCCAACTGCCAGAAGCTCAGACTGGATGGCAGGGGATGAATCACTCAAAATTGCCCTATTCTGTTCATTCCATCTGAAGCAGCTAGTACTGGCCATTGTCCAAAGACAGGATCCTGGGCTAGATGGACCATTAGTCTGACCCAATAGGGCCCTTCTTATGTTCTGACATATACTGAGGGTCTTTTAAGAACAGGCCCCTGGCAGCCTTCTCACAACTGCTTATGAGTTGTGCTACAACCACAAATCCTGGGAGTAATGAGTACTATAGACATGCCCTATCTTGCCTGTATGCCAGGGCTTGTGAGGAGAGATAGTATAATAGGGCTGCTCATCAGCTTGTCACAGGGCATGACTGCTCTGTAGCAGCCCCTGCAGGCTGAGTGTGGTGTTGCAGGCACTTTCTGCCTCAGTTTCCTTCTCCCTGGATTTTCTGTCTCTATCAGTGATCATGTGGCTCAGCCCTCCAGCTGGATCACTCTGAGTTCAAGCCCTTTTTAGGGTAACAAGTCTAAACAAGAGTCCCAGATAAACAAAATCCTCTCTTTTGACTTTTGGGCTTCTCCGAAGCCTGCCTCTGAGCCCTGCTGTTGGTTCCTTCTGGGTTACCTTTCAGTCTTGGTCTTTCCTGAAACAGGAACACAGCCCTCCTCCTGGAGCTGGGTAATTCAGGCATTTACTACCTCTCTCCTTAAACTGGGAGTTCCCAGTATCCTCCTTGGTGATAAGTTATAAGTCAACCAGCTGTAGAGCCTTCCCCCAAGTCCTCAGAGAAGCCAGCCTGCTAGCATCTACAGTGCTATAAGGTAGGAAGCCGCCCTCATTCCAGTCCACTTCTCCCAGCTCATCCCTAATTGGCTGGGAGAGAAGGGAGCCTTGTCCCATCCTCTCTGCCAGGCACCTGGCAGTAGGCCCATAAAGACACAGTGATGGCATTTCCTCCTGAGCCAGATTTATTCCTCATGACTACTTCATTTTTATATTATATATATATGGAACTAGAAGATATCAGACCTTTCAAAATACTGAAGGGCTATACCACATGACAGGCCTTACCAGTAGGCACCACTACCCTCAAGAAGGCAAAATATCCCATCAAAAAGCCTTATGTTACTCCTGCATCCAGGGATTTCTCCTCAGCTCCTTGCAGCAATTCCATGGTCCTTTTACCTCAGCAGAACAGTGTCTAAGGGCCAGAATAGGAACCAGAATTGGACCCTTCAGGTCTGACCCAAAGCCCCCAAAAGTCGGTGGAAAAATTCCCACTGACTTCCATGAGTTTTGGATCAGGACTTTAGTTACTTGGTAAACCTAATGCTTTTGAAGGTATTGTATGGCAAATGTTAAAGAGAAATAATATGTAAACCCCTGTTTACATATGCAGTTACTGGAGCTGGTTGAATTTTTGTTTTGTTTAAAGCTTTAACAAAAAAGGCTCCCTCCCCCCGCCCCAAAAGTAAAATAGTTCACAAAAGCCTTTATTAAATGTGTTTAATTTGACATTGGTTGGCTTCTCTTCTTTTCAGTTATTCCCCCACACTTCCTCTTGTATTTGTCCCATTCCTTTCCTAACCCCCGCCCCATGTTATTAAATGCAATAGAATAAATGATGTCCAGAATTGTTTGAAAGAAAAGTGAAAAATATCCTCCCTCCTTCCCTCACCTTTAATTCTCCTTTTTCCTACTCTAACTCCTCAAAAGTTGAAGAAGTTTCCCAAACAAACTTGGGACATCACTCATTCTATTGCATTCAGAAGAAAACGTTGAAAAAAAATGAGGAAAAGTGGGGGAGGGAGACCAATTTTTAAAATAAACATTTTGAAATACCCAAAAGGGTTTTAACAAAACAAAAAGTGTGTGTGGCAGGGGGGAGGGGAAATCAGTTTGGAATGAAAATAATTTCAAAGATTTATGAAGCTATTTTTTCCTTTTTTTGGCCAGCTCTAAGTGTTAAACTGTAAGTAGTGTAATTATGTTTCTTGATAACCAAGTATTACTCATTTTACTGGAAGTTGCCAGCATGAATTACTTATTGCCCTGTGCTGCATACTCAATGCATGTATTTTTATAATCCAGGTATTACATAGTAGTTACAAAATAATAATTCTGTCACATAGTTAACTCTTTTGCAATAAAAATAAATAGGGTTAGTTGCAGGTCTTGTGAAATATAATCACAGAGTAATCATTCTATAATTGTAGTGCAAATAGAGGCTGTAATTTACAGCCACAGTATTATAAAAATATAATAAGGATCTTTTCTACACACAAGCTGGAGAACAAAGGTCAATCAGCATAGTAACACTCAGATATATACATTTTTAATACAAAAAGCATATTGGTCCATATTCCAGTTTTAGGCCTTTAAACTCTCTTAACTAAGCCCACTAAAGACAATGGCAGTCTTTCCATTGACCTCAGTGGGCCCTACAATACCCACAGCTTGTAACTTACACTGTTTTAGGTTTCATTAGACTCACTTACCCAACATGTGACTTACGATTGCTTACCCATCACTTCTGAATTTGGCTTATAGTATTTTAGGGCCTGATGATGCATCTATTAGAGTAATTAGCAAAGCTCCCACTAATGTCAGTTAGAAAGAAGATCCCATGCCCTTAGGTATCAGGCTTTTGCCATAAACAGATTTATTTTTAAATGTGTAATTTAGTACATTCAGAAAGATGCAACCACATAAAGCTATTATATAATATAAAATGCCATATACAAAGGTTAAAATTTGATCTTTATGCTCTTATTTAAGCCAAGGATCCTTATTTGAAATATATATATAAGATGGAATGAATTAATCATAGTCTGGTTGTTTTTTTTTTCCCATTCAGTATCCTCTTACACAGTAGCAGCTAGAATCACATTTAATGTTTGTATTAGTGAGACTTGAGAAATCGATCCTCAAATTTACCTCATTCCACCAAATTATTTTGGCCTGTCATCTTAATCATGTTGAGCGCTGTACACTAGCAAGTTTCTTACAAAAATAGTAATTGGAGAAAATGAAATACAGTGTACTGGAAGAAAATGTTCTAAAAATCTCTTTGACTAGTTTATTGCAGGCTGTTTGCCTACTTCAATGAATCAGACTTCCATCAGATAAAGTTTCTACTAGGGAACTTTTATAGCTTTCATTCCTCATGTGACATATATGGCAATTTCCTGCCATGTCCTGCACAAACCTTATTGAATTAAGTTAATCTTAAGAGTTGATCATATTAAAAAATGCAAATATTTATGCATTCTTGGGGGATTGCACGTAGCATCTCTAAGGGGGTGACATGGCGCACGTAAACCATAGGAAGCGGTATAAGCTCTAAAGGACTATTTGAAACAATGGGCCAGACAAGAATGAACTTTTATACTTCATGGGTTCCCAGGAAATATCTGAGGGGATGAATATGCAAATATACCCCATACAGTTATGCAAGAGCTCAGCCTTTTGAAGCATCATCCCAAAGAGGCGACCTCTGCTGATTGTCTGTTACGTGGGGACAAAATCAAAGGCCCAAACATTATAAAAGAGGGACTCAACGGTTCATGAGGGTTCTTGTTCTGAGAAAGATGTAATGAATTTATAACCACAGAAAAAAATCCTGCGTAGGGTCTGAAGGACTGACTCCTACTAGATCCCTTGTTGCAGTTGGGGGTGATCGCTGCTAAGCTTATTAGCATGCGTGTAGCTTCTTTTATTGTTTTAACATTTTCTCTGTAAAGCTTATGTGTTCAGGATTGTGCAGCCTGGAAAAATCCCAGTCAAGAGGGAGAGAGATTCACTTCTCTGCCCAAGTAAGATGACAGCTGAGGGGCTAGGAGCCGAGAAGTGGGTGCCCTCACTGGACCATGGAATGGGAATACAGGTACAGTTGCCCTGAACTATGACACTTCAGTGTTTCCAGTTGGTGATTATCAAGCACAGGACTTGATCCTATGCTCATCAAACTCAATGGTAAAGCTCCCATTGCTTATAATAGTTCAGGATCAGGACCCTAATGCAGATTTTCAACTCAGCCATTAAGTATTTACAAAACTAAACGGATTAATTCAATTATTCTAACTTCCAATTAAGCAAGACCATGTCTTCCAAAGTCTGTTGTCTTCTCTGTTACATAGAGACCACTTACCACTACTCACCGCCTTATGGTCAGGTGGTGTGTCGGAGCTCTCTTGCTGGGCTATCACCCCTTGCCAATGGCCACTTGTGACCCATGATCAGAAAGAGTGAAGCATCCTGCAGGATAAATGATTCAAATTCAACCCTTAAAAACATATGGAGAGATAATGTTTGAGTTTTTGTGTATTTACATATATATTAGTAGAAGTCAACAGTGTAATCAAACAGTCCCTGTCTATGCTGTATTCTGTTAATTCAGAGATCAAAAAACACCTTAGCATTTAAATGAACTGTAAACATAGGATATCGCTGCATTCATCTCTCTTTGAAATGTAGAGCAAGTCATCTGCAAATGGTGGAAAAACAGGCAATTGCCTTATGTTGATCTCTGTGGATAATTACTGGTGATGCTTAGGAAATAAGTGTCTGTTTGCCGAGGGACTCTGAGCTGTCAGAGAAGGCCTGGAACTGTATAAAAAAATCACTTGGGTCCTGATCCTGTCATCTCAGATCTGCACGAGGTTTCATGCAGGGGAAATCTAAGCCACAAGGATCGAGATCCCAGTTCTGAAAGGACGGCTCTGAATACAGATATTGGACTATAACCTTTGAACTAGGGCTGTCAAGTGATTAAAAAAAAATTAATTATGACTAATCGCACTGTTAAACAATAATTGAATACCGCTTATTTAAATATTTTTGGATGTTTTCTACATTTTCAAATATATCAATTTCAACTACAACACAGAATACAAAGTGTACAGTGCTCACTTTGTTTATTACAAGTATTTGCACAGTAAAAAAAACAAAAGAATTGTATTTTTCAATACACCTCATACAAGTACTGTAGTGCAATCTCCTTCTCATGAAAGTTGAACTTACAAATGTAGAATTATGTACAAAAAACTGCATTCAAAAATAAAACAATGTAAAATTTTAGGGTCTGCAAGTCCCTCAGTCCTACTTCTTGTTCAGACAACCGCTCAGACAAACAAGTTTGTTTACATTTTCAGGAGATAATGCTGCCCTCTTCTTGTTTACAATGTCACCTGAAAGTGAGAACAGGTGTTTGCATAGCACTGTGGTAGCCGATGTCACAAGATATTTATGTGCCGGATGTGTTAGAGATTCATATGTCCCTTTATGCTTCAACCACCATTCCAGGGGACATGCGTAAATACTGATGACAGGTTCTGCTTGATAAAGATCCAAAGCACTGCAAACCGATGCATGTTCATTTTCATTATTTGAGTCAGATGCCAACAGCAGAAGGCTGATTTTCTTTTTTTGGTGTTTCAGGTTCTGTAGTTTCCACATTGGAGTGTTGCTCTCATAAGACTTTTGAAAGCATACTCCACGCTTCATCCCTCTCAGATTTTGGAAGGTGCTTCAGATTCTTAAACTTTGGGTGGAGTGCTGTAGCTATCTTTAGAAATCTTCTTTTCGTTTTGTCAAATCTGCAGTGAAAGTGTTCTTAAAATGAACAACATGTGCTGGGTCATCATCCAAGACTGCTATAACAAGAAATATATGGCAGAATGTGGTAAAACAGAGCAGGAGACATACAATTCTCCCCCAAGGAGTTCAGTCACAAATTTAATTAATACATTTTTTTTCATGAGCGTGGAAGCATGTCTTCTGGAATGGTGACCAAAGCATGAAGGGGCATACAGATGTTTAGCATATCTGGCATGTAAATACCTTGCAATCTGGCTACAAAAGTTCCACGCAAATGCCTTTTCTCACTTTCTGGTGACATTGTAAATAAAAAGAGGGCAGCATTATCGCCTGTAAATGTAAACAAATGTGTTTGTCTTAGCAATTGGCTGAACAAGAAGTAGGACTGAGTGGATGTGTAGGCTCTGAAATTTTACACAGTTTTTTTTCTTGAGTGCAGCTATGTAAGAAAAAAAACCAAATTACATTTGTAATGGCACTTTCACAACAAAGAGACTGCATTACAGTACTATTTATAATAAATAATACATACTTTGATTTCAATTACAACGCAGAATACAATATATATGAAAATGTAGAAAAACATCAACATATTTAATAAATTTCAATTGGTATTCTATTGTTTAACAGTGTGATTAAAACTGATTAGCACGATTTTTAATTGTGATTAATTTTTTAAGTTAATCTCATGAGTTAACTGAGATTAATCAACAGCCTTACTTTGAACTATTTGCATCTCTACAAAGCTGACCATCTCTGCTATGAATTTGAACCTCAAGATTGACTCATGTCTGTATGTATACTGTTCTTTTAACCAACTCTCTCTCCCTCTTCTTTAATAAATTTTAGTTTAGTTAATAAGAATTGGCTGTAAGAGTATATCTGGGAAAGGTCTGGAATATTCATTAACCTGGGAGGTAATGTGTCCAATGCTTTGGGATTGGCGGAACCTTCTTTTTTAATATGATGAACTAAGATTTTCAGAAATCCTCATCATACTTGACTTCATGGAGGCCTGAGGCTGGGTTACTTTAAGGGAACTGTTGATGACTTCTGTGTAACCCATGAGGTATAAAGCTGCTTTGTGCTGGCTTGGCAAATCTAAGTATTGGAATATCCATCAGCAATGGGGATTGCCTGCCCCATTCTTTGCAGTTCACCCTAACTGAGTGACCTCAGCTGGCTCCCCAGGGATTCCAGTCACACCACTCCAGCACTGTGGCAGTTCCTTGGTCAATAACTCAGTCCTTCAGCCAGACCACACCATCTTCACTCCAGCCTTCCTGCAGCTCCAGTTGTCCCAAATGAAGTGTCCAAAAACATCTTTAACAGACACAAAAGTCCTTCTGCACTCTTTGGGGCTCATCCTAGGCCAGTCTTTGACTCAGACTACTGCCCCCTTACCAGGCAGGACAACACTTACAATGGGCCTGTACCTCTTCCCCTTTCTAGGGGCTGGTAGGGGAACCCGGTTTCACCCTCTACTCCAGGTTCAGCCTGGGGCCCCTGTACTGCACAGCTAGGTTTTCTCCTTTATCTGTGTTGCAGTTTTTCCTGGGGCACTTCCTACCTCATCTTTGCTTACCCCGTGGGTCTCTTTCCTGGTCAGTTACGGTCTTTCCCAGGCCTCCCTGCCTAGAAAGCTTTCTTACTCTCTCCCTTCAGACAGGTTTTGTCATCACTCTTAGTCCTGGCTCCCCCTCTGATGGGAACTTTCCTGTTTTCCCTCAAGTGGGGCTCGTTCTGTGATCAGGTTGGCTTAGCCCCAGGTTCTCTAGCCCACACTGTTCTCCAGAACATATTCAAACCATTCAATGATCTCCACAACAACTGGGAAGTAAAAGTTGCATGAGAGGTGTCAGTTTCACCTCACTGGACACAGCAGTCTACTTAGCCACAGAAGTAATATAGCGTGTGGCAGTGCAAGCTTCCTCCCACGCTGCCTCAGTCTGGAGCCACATCTAGAGTTCAGAGGCTAGCTCAGACACCATAATGGGGCACCAGAATGGGGAGGGGCAAAGGGCCATGGCCCCACCACTTTTTACCATCCATAAGGGCAAGTGATGGGATGCGAGGCAGAGAGGAGCAAGCAGGGGGTGGGGTCTTGGGGGGGAGGGGGAAGAGGTGGCATGGAACCAGGGCCTCGGGGAAGGGGTGGCATGGGGGCAGGGCAGGACCATGGTTCAGGCACTGGTGGCTCCCCCACTTTTAGGAAACTTTAGCACCATACCCATTCAAGTTTTGACTTCTCCACCAAGGATGTTGAGTAGGACATTGTGGTTTACAGCAGCCATTTTTTATCTTTTGAAACTTGGCTGACAACAGCCATTTATTTCACACAAGTCCAGTGAACAACTGTTAAACTTCTGGTCAATACCACCGTGGGATAGATTTTAACTTGTCATCTCAATCTCTCACTGAGCCATCCAGCCTTCACTTCCTCCCCACAATGGGGGTATTTGTACTTTGAGAATCACTAAAAATTACCATGAGAGAGTTTTACCTATTTGAAATCAAGACAGTTATGCTGTGCACACGTGTTTGGAGGGAGCAGTTCCTACATAAGATAAAGGAGGAAAGAGCTCATAAGTTCTAAGGCAAGAAGGGACCATTGTGATCATCTAGTTTACCTCCTCATAACACAGGCCATAGAACTTCCCTAAAATAACTCCCGGGAGAAAGAATTCAAACAGAATATAGGATTGTTGTGCAGTGTCTTCATTACCATCACTATGTAGGCCTAAATCCACAGGAGTCCTTGCTGCTTATATGTCCCTGCTTCACAGGGAGTTGGACTGGATTTGTGTGAGTGGGAGTTTCTCGCCAATCTTGGCTCTATGCACTTCAAGCCTGGCAGTTCCACCTCCTCCCAGCACAGTAAAACCACACCAATTCTGCTGCTCGTAGGGTCTTCCGCACCTATGGTAGAAGGGGCAGAATTTCCCACTTTAAGTCCAGTATTCTGGCAACAAGTAGCCAAAAATTCTGACATGATATATCTGAGAATTTTGCTCTCAATAATCCTTTTTGTTCCTCTTTTTTATCTTTGGCAGATAGGATTTTAAGGGTCGCTTTACACTAAAATAACCAGTTACCCATTTTATCTTACCAGAACTCTAGAAAGCCTATCTAATGCAGTACGATGAGGCCCTGAGGCGCGGTTTGAGACTTGAGCTAAAATAATGGTCAAGATTTTGCTAACATAAAGCAAAGTTAAGCTATGAGCCAGAGCCAGGCCCTGCTCACAGAAGTTGGCAAGAAGAAGGTGCTAATTGGACGTACACACATATCTAAAGAGTATCAAGCACTAATAGCATAAACATGGGCCAGGATGGCACCAGAACAGTGCAGTATGAACACATCCCACAGAGATAATGAGGGACAGGCTGACCCATCCTAACAGACAGGGTCAAAAGGATAATATGATGGATAGACTTGTTTCTTCGAACCAACATGTATCAGGAGAGAGGCAGTACCCCAATGTGCGGAGGGGTTTTACCTCAATACATCAGGACTGATGTGTAACTTGTTTGTACCTGTGCATAAGAATGTGCCCCCGAGTGAATATCTTTATCTGGCCTAGGAGGCAGTGGAGAGTCCTGCCACTGACTGAGCCAGTCCATTGTCAGGGGGCACATATTTGTAATATGTCCTGTAGAGTCTATAGGGAACTATTACTGTGCTTCGTTTGACAGTAAACCTGGCTGGGTGCCTTCGTACCTTATCAGAGTCTGTGGTCATTGGGGGTTTTCTCAGGGTCTGCTGTGTCAGCGATCTGCGCAGAGCTGGGGCAGCACACAGAGGGAACATACACACACAGCTGACTGTTATCATTGAACAGAGCAGAGCACAACCCCGGTGACATCTGGCAACACCTTGCAACAGGGCTATTTTAAAGTTCAATGTTAAGTGCTGCTTAACCACTAAAGGGTTTTACTTTACATATTTGGGGAAACCTATGAATTCACAGCACTTGCTGGGACAGATACAAATTAAGATTTCCAGAAAAAGTGAAGGAAGAAAAAGGTATGGCACTCAATTGAGTAGTTTTAATAAGTGAGTTGGTGTTTTGAAGTAAAATATAATACTGCAAGAAATCCTTGGCCATGTAAGACTTCATGGTTATCATTATGGTGCATATCACCATGACCAATTGCAATTTCACATTGGTAGCAGAAATAAAACTGAGATGCTTCTCTGCAAAAAGCCCAGGCTCCTGCTACTTAAAGCTAAAGTAAAATCTCCATTAATTCTAAGTAGTAGAGAGTCCAAGCAGTGCTTATTCCATCTAACAAAGAGCTATATTCACATGTTGTTACAGGGTTCGCTTACCACTAACACACCTCCTCCTAGTCTTTTGGGGAGAAGCTCTTTCCAGGTCTGACACTCTCTTCTGCCACTTGTTCACGTATACCACAGCATCTCTCTGTGGCTAAGGGTGCTTATTTTTCATGGCATGGCCCTCCATGCAGGTCACTATATTCTTTATCTTCAAAGATGGCAAAGCCCTATCTGATGACTATCTAAGGGAGACTTCTGCTCCACTGCCTAGTCTGAACCACTTCCCCTATGGCTGGTAGGGGAACCCAGCCCCATCCTCTACTCCAGGTTCCAGTCCAGAGACCCTATGTCTATCAGCCATGATCTACTTTCTCCTAGATCCTGTTGCTCTTTCCCTAGACTCCTTCTTACATCTTCCGGCTCCCTACTCTGTAGGTTTACCAGTGCAAACTCCCTCTTTCCACAGAGTAACTACAGGCTAAATTCTACAGCCCCAAACACACCTCCCTTCTCCCAAGGAGTGACTGCACACTACTGCACCCCTGCAGCCCCCTTTCTACTGCTAACTTCCTAGATCTGCACCAGCTCCACCTGTTTCTTCTCAGCTGGGTTCCATCATCAACATCAGGCTTTCTATCCCCATCACTCCCCAAGATACAACTTATTAGATTAATTAACCTAATTCTCCTCTCTCTCTCACTCACACACACAAATATCAATTTTAAGGGAACCTAATATGGTTTTACTTCTTGTCAGGGAAGCAGCAAGTTACTACTATGCTCTTCCCTGCTGCTTCTAACTACAGAGGTTGCTACACTGTGTTCAAAACATTTTTGCACAGTATAGGAAGAGCCACGCACTCTTTGTTCCTCATATGTGCATTCCACGCATGATCCACTGGTGGGTCCAAATCAGAGACACAACTACAAAAAAATCTCCCTTTGACGTCAGTTGGAAAGAGGATCATTTAAGTTATCCAGCTTTTGCCATAATAGACAATTCTTTCTGCAAATTCATTACATTCCAAAAGATGCCAATATATAAAACTGTTCTATAATATAAAATGCAAGATAAAAGTGCTAAAAATTAGGTTGTATGCTCTTGTTTAACCCAAGGTTCCGTATTGCTGGTCCTTAAATTCAGTAAGTATCCTCTTATTCTAGAGCAGGTAGAATCACATTAATGTCTGTGTTTCCCCAAACTTGTTCCAGCAAATTATTTTGGACTATCCTCTTACCCCTGCTGAGCACTATTGTCGGAGAAAAACTCAGTTCTCGCTTTTTGTTTGGGTGTAGCAAAATCAAATACTTTATTATTTCTCCAGCAATTGCAATAGAGGGAGGGAGTGCCCTAGGACACTGGGTCGCCCCAGTCCCGGACAGGTCTCTCAACAGGTAAACAATTACAGCAAGCATTTATACCTGTGTTACAGACAATAACAAGCAGTAATACAGACAATAATGAGCAACAGCTGCATTTTGTTTATGCATAGGCTATCCTGCTATCTTATTTTCCTCACGGTCTGGGTGCCAGTCTATGCATTTGATTATTAGGCAAGGTTGTGAGTGATAACTTCTCACACAGTTCTTTCTTACTTGTCTCACACTATCCTTGCTTCTACATGTTCCACGTCATAAGGGTTACAGCTGGCCTAACTCCCGCTAACAGACTGACATGCATTAAGATCCCCTACAAATCCTTGTCAATTCTTTCCCTTCTTCCACATTATATACTAGCAAGCCTCTTACCCTCCTCCCACAAAAATGTCATTTATTGGAGAAAATGTAAAGTTAAGTACAGGAAGAAAATGTTCTAAAAAGTCTCTTTGAGTAGTTTATTTTAGGCTGTTTGCCTGATTGTGCAAATGAGATTTCCATCCAATAAAGTTTTCACTAGGGAAGTTCTAAACCTTTCATTCCTCGATATATCTAGTTGTTGATCATCTAGGTTTTGATTCTATGCTCACTGAAGTCAATGGCAAAACTCCCTTTGACTTTAATCATGCAAGACCAGGGCCCCAGGTCAGTTTTTCAACTCAACCACTATGTATTTTCAGTGAGGAATTTTGATAAATTCATTTATATCTGATCTGCTAAGCAAGATCATGTTGTTTACTCTTGAAATTGTCCAAAGTATTCAATGACCTCCACAACAAGTAGGAAGTCAAGGTTGTGTGAAATGTGTCAGTTTGACATCACTGGAAATGGCAGTCTTCTATTTACCTACAGAAGAAGTATAGCATGTGCCAGTGCAAGCTTCCTCCACACTGCCTCACTGATGTGCCACAGCCTTATCCTGGGGCACCACATCATTCTATAGTATGCCTACATTGCATTTAGACACCGATAGTTGGCCCCTGCCTGCTGCCTCAGGGTTGAGGTCCTTGGCTAAGGGGCTGTTTAATTGCAGGGTAGATGTTTGGGCTCGGGCTGGAGTGTAAGCTCTGGGATCCTTCCACCTCTCTATGACCTACAGCCCAGGCTCCAGCCCAAGCCCAAACATCTACCCTGCGATTAAACAGCCCCTTAGCCTGAGGACTGCGAATCTAAGTCAGCTGGCATGGGCAAGCCATGGATTTTTAATTGCTGTTTATACATACCTCTAGAGTTCAAAGGGTAGCTCAGACACCATTCCCATTCAATCTCTGACCTCTCTGCTACGACTGCCACCACAGATGTTGAGTAGGACAATGTGGGCTTTTGTGATGTACAGCAGCCATCTATCATCTTTTGGAACTTGGCTGACAACAGCAACTTATTTCACGGAAGTCCACTGAACAACTGTTAACGTTTTGGTCAATACCACCCTGGCATAGATTTGAACTAGTCATCTAGATCTCTCACTGAGTCATCCAGCCTTCCTATCCTCCTCACAGTGGGAGTATTTTCACTTCAAAGATTCATTGAAAATTACCAGGACAGTTCTACCTATTTGAAATCAAGACAGTCATGATGTCATATTACTCAGCTGATATAGTCGGGGGCGGGGAGCAGGGAGAAGCAGTTTCAATGGAGGCCAAAGGTGGAAAGAATTCTTCTTCTCAGGCCACAGAAGCATAGTAGTGTAACTTCATTACCATCACTGCAGGCCAATAGGGCACAGTAGACCTTGGTGTTTATTGTGCTCTGCTTCATGGAGAGTAATGGCCATTGGATTTATGTGACTGGAAGTCTCTCACCAACCTTGGCTCTATGGTACCTGAGGATGTGAAGCTGTTTTAATAACTGCTTCACTTTTTGGAAATAAAATAAAGTAGTGCATCAAATTCTTCTCCATGAAGAACTTCATAGTGGTCATTACGGTGCTCACCAATATGGCCATTTCTAATTTCACGCTGGCAGCAAAAATAAACCCGAGATATTCTTCTTCCAAAAACACAGGCTCCTGTCACTTTAAACCAGTGGAGAATCTTAGCAGTTCTGTTTCCATCCAAGAAAAACAGAACTTCACACGCATGGCTAATAGCTAATTTAATGAAACCTAACACAGTTTTACTTCTCATCAGGGAACCAACAGGTTGACATTATTCTCTCCCCTAAGCTGCTCCAAACTATATAGGTTGCTACATTGTGAACTACTACAAAACATTTTGCACAGAACCTGAAGGGCTATATGCTTTCTTTGTTCCTCATGTGTGGGTTGCACTCATGAGCTACTGGTGGCTGTAGGCCAGAGACACAATAGGCTTTTGTAAATTAGAAACAATCTTGGAGGAAATCCAGTGACAAAACTCCCTTTGAGTTTGGTGGGGATGGGATTTCACCCTTTATGTACTTTTGAGAAATATAGAAGTAAAGGGCAAGATTTTTGAAAATCTATGAAAGCTGACTGAAAATTTTTGACTGTAAACTTTCCCTGCCAAAACCTCATTTTTCATGGGAAAAGGTCACTTCTGTTTTTTTTTTCCAAATTTATGAAGGGAAAATTTCTAGAGGACGCAAACCTTTTCATTCTGTTGCATTTCAAATTGAAATTTTTGTTTTGTTTTTTTGGAAACCAAAACTTTCCAAAATTGATTTTCCATTCTGCAAACCAGCTGTAAAATCCATTCTCTTTACTCCCTATTTGAAGGCCTAGACAAGTAGTTTGATTTTCAAACATCATTATAGCCAGTGTGAACTGTTGGGTACTCTGCACTTTTGAAACTCCATCCACTTAAGCAGGTGCATAGATACACAGAAGCCTAACTTGAGGTGCCTATTTTTAAATATTTTGGAAAAAATGATACCTTGACCTTCACAGGTGCCAATATAACTATCATTAAGCCATACAATTATTGACACAAGGAAATTCTCCTTAACTTCAACTGGAGTTGCCCATGCGTAAAAAGGGCAGAATTCAGGCCTAGGTTTATTGAAGTGTGTACCTGAGGAAAGATTTGGTAAATTACGAAAACTCTTGATAAGTTTTCCAATAAATTGCTGTCTCCATTTTTGTCCCAGAAGTCTTTTGCCTTAACTCAAAAATGAGAATATTTGTTATGCCACTATATTGTTTTGGTTATATATGCAATTGCTCTATTTGCCTGGTTAATGGCAAACACAAGAAAAAAATTGTGTGAAATTAATTTTCTTTAGGGCCCAACTGAATCAATTTATTCTTAACTTCTGTAATTTTATTTTTGTGTATTGTTTTAAAAGTATAATTTGAAGTGAGGAGAAGGACTGAAGCAGTGCTCTGCAATAATTTTCAGATTCAGACTACTTTTTGTTTAGCATTATGGTTAACTACTAAGAGACTATGTTAATAAAATTTGAATATTTGATTAATGTTTCATTCACTGCCATCTTCATAATGTGTTTTCACAGCATTATTAAAATTACATGCTTTTCTGTTGGGAAAAAAAGAAGAAACATTTTAAACATAGTTTACTTAATGTTTAATTACTTACATGCAGCCATCTAAATAACCACCAAAGTGGCCTCAAAATAATCACCTTCCTTCTTTTGCTGTGGAATAGATCAGATTATTGTTTGTTTGTACCATAGCAGCACTCTAGAAATCTCAGTAAGAATCAGATGTGCTGGGTGTTTTACACATAGAGGTGGCTATACACATTGATTTTGGGAAGGGTTTTCCCTGGATAAGGGAAAGTGTGAAAGAGGCCATGGAGATGCTTGTGGGAAAAACAAATCAACAGACAATGTAATCCGCCATCAATGGCAGAGTGACATTGGGGGTTGTGACCTGGCCTCGCATTTCCTACGCACAAAAACTCCCACTAACATAGTTTTTAATGTGCAACACCCCCCCCACCAAATAATTTTCATGAAGATCAGCTAACATAATGCTATTTAAGAGAGCATCATAGACAGAAGAAGCCAGTTAGTACATTAGATGTAAAGCCTACAGGTATATCCACTTATTCTACCTCATCACTGTTTCAAGAACTGGTATTCAGAATACAAGCCGAATCAAAAAGTGCCTCTTTTAATAGGGATTAAATGATATAAAAATGTTTTTTATTACATCAGGCGAGAAAAAGAAAAAGTAGGTCCATTAATAAGTGAAGAAAGAGCCAACGATCAATGATGGCTCGACAATGTCTGAGCTGCTGTTTCACTCTTTTTAAAATTGATCTTTAACGCAAAAAGTGGTATGGACAATTGGGGAGTGATGAAGACCCTGTCTGTAGAGCTGCTAATAAAAGGTCTGTAAGGAAATACTTGGAAAAAATATAATAGATCTATATCAGCAGGTCTGGATGATACACATCACAGGCTCTTAATTTAGCTAATGAATTGACTGTACCACTGGCAGTTGGTTCTGAAAAGTCACGGAGAACCTAGGAGATCTCGGAGGATGGAGAAAAAATTAAATGTGGTGCTGATCTTTATCAAGAGGGGGAAAGTCACCTTGGTTAGTCTAAATTTAGGTTTAATAAACTAATGGAAGACACCATGGGCCAACACCTAAGATGACTTCAGTGGAACTACACCAGTTAACACCAGGGTCTGGACCACTGAGAACTAATATTCTTCAAGACCAGAGGATAAAAAACCCACAAGTGCTAAAGAGCACGGACTTTATCAAGTTGTACCAGACAAATATGATTACTCTTTGGGGCTCAAATTAAAATTTTTCAGTGGTTGGGGGGATGCAGTAGATTTTTAATATACCCTGACTTTAGTAAACATTTGTCACAACACAAAGAGGCTAGGCCTCTTCAACTTGGAAAAGAGGAGACTAAAGGGGGATATGATAGAGGTATATAAAATCAGAATACGTGGAGGAAGTGCGATTAAGGAAAAGTTATTTTTATTCCCCAATAATACAAGAAGCTAAGGCGGTCACCTAAAAGATTTAATTAGCTAGCAGTTAAACACAAATAAAAGAGATTCTCTTCACACACCATCAGCAAACTTCGTGGAACCCTACCTGAGGAGGGTTGGAAGGCTGGGCTATAAGAATGTTTATAAAGAACTGGGAAGAATTCAAATGGCTAGAATCCTAAATGGCCTTAGCCAGAAGGTAAAAGATGTGTTCCTACCTATTGGTTCAACCAGAGACAGCAGATGTCAGGCAAAGAGAGAGTACCATGACATTCCGTTCATTCACTCTTGGCACCGGCCATGGCCGTCTAGCAAAACTGGCTGCGATGGACTTTGGTCTGACCCCGGTAACGGCCCCGTTCTATGTTGCTTATACATAGCAAGAGCTATCACATAGATCGAGTTGTCCATGGAATGAAAATCAGCTACAGGTTAGCAGACAACTGTATTGTGTGAGGAGAGGGTTAGTTATGTCACACTGCAATAAAACCAGCCTACGGCCCAGTACTGATTTGGCTGCAGGGCTATCATAACATCTTTATCCCAAATTGGATCTTAGCGATCCAAAATGGCGTGCCTGCATGAACCCCGTCTAACCTTTAATTAACAGCTCAGATCTGATCTCGCATGCCACCAGCCACCAAACAATTTCCAGGTTTGGCTCCCTCTGGTCCCCCCAAACCCTTCTCGGGGTAACCCAAGACTTCGAAGCACTGAGCTTACACAAAACAGAAATAACCACTCTTCCGCCCCCCTCCCTCCCTTCTCGCTCCCAGACTGTTTTCCTCTCGGGCAACCTGAGTTAGATGCATCTCTTTATCAACAATACCAAGAAGCATGTCTCCTATTGCAAAGAGACAAACCCCAAATATAAAACAGAAATGATCTCTCCTCTTCCCCCTCCCATCAATTCCCGGGCGCAAGAGCCTTACCCTCCGTAGATCAACACAAAGAGAATTCCCCTCCCTTCGTTCCTTAGCCTACCCAGAAGAAAACTTCAAACACGTCTTAAAGAAAAAGCTTCTAATAAAAAAGAAAGAAAAAAAACACATAACATATATCCTCTCTCATTATTTACAATACCACTAGTGCTATTACCAAGCAAAAATATAAATAACCAACTATCAAAAGAGATACAATTAAAACCATTCCACCAAAACCACCACACATGAAACAAAACAAAACATATAAAAAGCATTGTTTTGCTACCTTGTACCACAACTTGAAACGAAGATTAGAAGCTTGAAAGATAAAAAGAAGCCCTCTCAATGAGAGACAGACAAAAGACACAGACCCCTACATTCCCCTACTTTGAAAAAATCCAGTTTCCTGATTGGTCCTCTGGTCAGGTGTTTAGTTCCCTTTGTTAACCCTTTACAGGTGAAAGAAACATTAACCCTTAGCTATCTATTTATGACAAGGGCTATAAAATTGCAGTGTTCAGGCTTGGGCTGGAGACCAGGCTCTGTGATCCCCAAGGAGGAAGGAGCCCCAGACCCTTTAAATTGCTGCTGGAGCTCTGGGCAGTGCAGGCTGGGTAGCACTGAAAGGTTGGCTGGGGGAATCTGGCCCCGGCCCAGCCCTTTCTGGCTGAGGTCTCACCCTTTCTGGGGGCCCAGAGCCACCCCTTCTCTAGCTTGCCCAGGAGCCCAGCCACGCTGTGTACCAGTAAGTCCTTTAAATTACTTTCATCCCAGGATTAATCAGATTGGGACTTTTCAGCTTGGAAAAGAGAAGATTAAGCGGGAGATGATAGAGGTCTATAAAATCATGACTGGTATGGAGAAAGCAAATAAGGAAGTGTTATTTACTCCTTCTCATAACACAAGAACTAGGGGTCACAAATGAAATTAATAGGCAGCAGGTTTAAAACAAACAAAAGGAAGGATTTCTTCATCTAACACACAGTCAGCTGTGGAACTTTTTGCCAGAAGATGTTGTGAAGGCCAAGACTATAACAGGGTTCAAAAAAGAACTCGAAAAATTCACAGAGGATAGATCCATCAATGACTATTAGCCATGCGGGGCAGGGATGGAGTCTTTAGCCTCTGTTTGCCAGAAGCTGGGAATGGGTGACACAGGATAGATCACTTGGTGATTACTTGTTCTGTTCATTCCCTCTGAAGCACCTGGTATTGGCCACTGTCAGATGACAGGATACTGGGCTAGATGGACCTTTGGTCTGACTCAGTATGGCCGTTCTTATGTTCAGTGTTAAATTCACAGATGGTACTAACTTGGGAAAGATTGCATACCCAAATAAGAACAGAGAAATAATACCAAGACTGTGATGCTGGCAAACCAGGTGCCAGCTCTTGCCAAGATTGCAAGCATTAGGTAAGAATGGACAGATTCATAGCTGGAGATCAGACTAGTTCACTTGTGCGTTAGTTTTGCTTAAAGTGGGTATAAGTCTTATAAGAATGTATTTAGTGTTTAGATGCTACGAAATACTTGTAAATTGCTGCATGCATTAATCTCACTTGTAATGGCTGTATTCCATGCTATAAAATAATATGTACATTTTGCTTTATAACTGTTGAAAATGTTTGCTCTGAACTTGTGAACCCATGCACAGGAATCATCCCTTCCCCAAACCACCCTGAAAAATAATCAGACGGGCCATCAAGGAACATCGCAATACAAAGGATTGGTTAATGGCTCTGTTGCACCATGAAAACTCTACATTCAAGGAAGCCTCCTGTGGGTGTGGAGGCTGAATGAAGGAAATAAAATAGACACAAGAAAATTTCCCATCTTTTTGGCTGTTTGAACTCTGATAGAGCTACAGACACCAAACTAAAGCCAGAGATCCCCAGGGCTGCTGTGAAAGACAGTTTGAATTGACAGATCACTGCAGCTCTGTCACATTTAGGATTTAGATGGTAACTCATTTGTGTGTATATGTTTCCCTGCTTTAATCTGCAAATAACTCCCTTATTTCTTTTTCCTCATTACTAACCTTTACATAGTTTATTACAGGATTGGCTGCAGGCATTGTCTTTGGTGTAACATCTAGGGTACCAAGTGATCTGGGGTAAGTGACTGGTCTCTTGGGACTAGGAGCAAAGTGAATATGGTGTGATTTTTGGTGTAAGTGACCATTTATAAATGAGACCAGTTTGGGTGGCAAGATAGAGGACAGTCTAAGGGGACTGTCTCTGACTCCATTGGTAAGATGTTATAGCGATCCAGGAATTCACATTTGTTACTGACTTGGTGAAATCTAATTACAGGACACACCTCCAGTTTGGGATGTCTTCTCTGTTTATGACAATCTGCCTTGAGGTAGGCACTGTCAGTCATGAGCCGCTCCAGACGGCATGACAAAGACTAAAAATATGGGCAGGAAGTAATACAATGAGAATTAGCCTTGGAAAGTGTAAGACAATTCAGGTGAAATAACCCAGACCAGGGACTGGAAGGGGAGATTTGAAAAAAGGTCATTGTGAGCTAGGTTTAGGGAAGAAACTGGTATTATTTGAGTGCCATTACTGTGTGTGGTGCTGTACAAAATAGAGAGAGAGACAGGTTCCCCCCCACCCCCAAGGCACTCACAACTCAGATTGGACGGGTCATGATTATTTGTACCACAGTCATACCTCAGGACCCCAGTCAACATAATACAAAAATAGTCCCTGCCCCAGAGAGTTCACAGTCTAGGCCAGAGGTTCTCAAACTGTGGTCCGTAGACCACCAGTGGTCCGTGAGCTCCATTCAGGTGGTCCACGGATAGTTCCCTCTAACATGCGTGCCTGGGTGGCTGCACACAGGATAATGAAGGACCACCCACCTAATTAGTGGAACTGCACAGGCATGGCTCCACTAATTAGGTGCCTGACCCTGGAGAAGACGCATATGAAAGGTGAGGTGGTGGCCTTAGGGGGATAGGGGTAGGGGGCAGTGGGGTGAGAAAAGGCGGTGGGGGGAATTTGGGACATGCAGGGCTGCGGCACCCAGAGAAAGAAATGACTTTCCCTAGCTCAGCGGCTGCTGTGGTGGGAGAAAGACCCCCACTCCTTCTCAGCCCCAGCTCAGCGGCTGCCACAGCGGGGGAGAGAGGGCACATCCATTGCATTAGAAAGGTAAGACTACTGATATTAAAATATGAGTTGTGTGCTTTTATTCGTAGAATTAAAAAAACCTTAATTATTAAGGGTTTTTTTATATAGTGCTTTTATCCAAAGTGCTTTACAATGGTTAGCTAATGGTACAAACAATACTTGGAAAGATCATTAAGTGCTTTGCTGAGACCCTCAGCAATTTTCAAGTGGTCCGCAAAAAAAATGTTTGAGAACCACTAGTCTAGGGGCTAGTCTACACTAGAAGTGCTACAGTGGTGCAGCTGCACCAATATAGAGGACTCTGCCATTAGCATAACAAAACCACATCCATGAGAGGTGGTAGCTATTGTGACAAAGTTCCTCCTCTACCTTGGTGAGTCCTGCACTTATTGGCAGATTTGCACACCTTAGTGATCTTTCTCTCTGGTGGAACTCACCATCTGGGTCAACTCCTCTTGTATCTGATCAGGAGTTAGGAGGTTTGGGGGGAACCCAGGCCCACCCTCTACTCCGGGTTCCAGCCCAGGGCCTTGTGGATTGCAGCTGTCTAGAGTGCCTCCTGTAACAGCTGCATGACAGCTACAACTCCCTGGGCTACTTCCCCATGGCCTCCTCCAAACACCTTCTTTATCCTCACCACAGGACCTTCCTCCTGGTGTCTGATAACGCTTGTACTCCTTAGTCCTCCAGCAGCACACTCTCTCCCTCTCCCTCTCAGCTCCTTGTGCCTCTTGCTCCCAGCTCCTCACACGCCCACCACAAACTGAAGTGAGCTCCTTTTTAAACCCAGGTGCCCTGATTAGCCTGCCTTGATTGGCTGCAGGTGTTCTAATAAGCCTGTCTGCCTTAATTGGGTCTAGCAGGTTCCTGCTTACTCTAGTACAGCCCCTGTTCTGGTCACTCAGGAAACAGAAAACTAGTCATCCAGTGACTGGTATATTTGCCCTCTACCAGACTCCTGTACCCTACTGTCCTGGGTCTGTCATGCTATGTTGTCAGGCTTATTCACACCCCTGAGTGACATAAGTCATACTGACATAACCTGTAGCATAGACAAGCCCTAACTATGACAAGATGCAATAGGTGGATGAAAAGACAAAGAGCCCAGGAGACAAAGGTAAGAGTAAAATGAGCTTGTTTTTACATAATAAGTAGAAGCTTAGCCATTTCAGGATGGCAGTTTTCTATAGGCATCACAGCAGAAGTAAGGCTTAAGGAGGGATCTGAAGGAGGATAAGGTGGATGCTTCATGGATTCCCTTCACACACACACACACACACACACACACACACACACACACTTGAATAATCAGAGAATGTGCACATTTCAAAGCAGCATAGTGGTCACCTTTTTAGTACCAAGCATAGGGGACAATTAGGCAGACAACAGCACCCAACAAACTGGACAAGAGCTTGCAATGGGATATGGCATTCTGAATTGTTCTAGGGGCTATAGAAAAAAAGGTATAACCTCATGGAGCAGACAGCTAACAGTCCCTCTCTATGTGGCATGTAAAACATTGCATACATTCAGTCCTTACTGGTTGCTGAAGCTGAAATGCCTGTTTAGATGTGTTGGACTGAGAAAGAGAACAAATTAAGGGCCAAATTCTACATTTTCTTATTCAGGCAAATCTCTCATCCTTGGGCCTTACAAGAGCATTTGCTGTCTACTAAAAATTTGATTTATAACAGGCACAGTTCATTTTATTATTAGTCACCCTATCAGTGGTCAGAAGAGTGAGGCTTCTGAAGAAGAGTAAGAGTGAGAGAAGACTGTTTATCCAGGTCTTGTACTTTGTGTGTGTGTGTGGGGGTGGGGGATTTATGCTGACGCACCTCCGTTGATTTCAATGGAGGTACTCCAAATTTACATCAATGTAATAGAAAGCAGAATCTGGCTTTGCTATGCTTTGTGTAGCTTTTCTAACTCCCAGAGAAAATAGCAGTGAATTAACAATGCACATTATTTTTTTCACCACTCTGCGTAAAACAACTGCCTTTTAATTGGAGCTACAGCAGATTTCCATGCACTGGGATAGCGTATAATAGTGTCTCTCACTACATTCATTCTTTCATCTATCTCATTATGGCAATTAGTGTGTTTCCATTTTGAACAAAGATCCTTCCTGAAAGCAATCTGGCTGCTAATGTCACAATTACTGTTTCTTTCTGTTGGACCAATTATAGGTGATAATGTAACTATTTGACAATGTTTGTGTTCTAATTAAGAGCGTGACTACAAACTGGTGCTCAGTTCCAGCCAAGCTGCTGCTCTTTCAGCTGATGTTGCATTTAATCACTGTTTTTTATACATCCCTGGCACAGTTCAAGGAAAATAAGAATGTATTGGTTCCCCCTTCGTATTCAAGATTGCTCCACCTTCATCCAGACTCATCCCTTCTCTTCCTGAATGACTTGAGCATTCTTTTGTTGTATGTTTGGTATAAGGGACAGAGTAGGTCAGAAATGTAAGCAGGCACCTTTGATTGACAATTTTAATCTCCCAGTTAATGCCCAGATTTTCAAGTGTCAGCAGTAAACCACTGATTGTTAATATCACCCAGCAGCAGGGTGCATCAGCACAATAGCTGGTCATTAAGGAAAAACAAATAAGTGATGAACATGCCTCAGGCTGTTAAACAAGACACACTGGTCTAGAAGCAGGATCTGGGACAAAAAAACTGAGTAAGATAGACTAGCCCATTCAGAATGGAAAAATGCCACCATTGTTTTTGTTTCAAACCTTGCATTTTTTAATCTTTGGTGTGATGTAAAATAGGGTAGGAATATCTGATAACTTTACCTCTTCTGTAAGGTCTGGTCTACACTACAGTCCTATATCGGTATAACCACTTCACATAGGCTTGGTCTGCACTGGGGGCGGAGTGGGGGTAGAAATCGATCTAAGATATGCAACTTCAGCTATGAGAATAGCGTAGCTGAAGTCGACATATCTTAGATCGAATTAAAATTACTTGCTTTGCATCCTCATAGTACTGGATTGACGGCCGCAGCTCCCCCGTCAACTTTGCTTCTGCCTCTTGCACTGCTGGAGTTCAGCAGTCGACGGGAGAGTGATCGGGGATCAATTTATCGTGTCTACACTACACACAATAAATCGATCCCTGATAGATCGATCATTACCCGTCATCCGGCGAGTAGTGTAGACATACCCTCAGGGATGTGAAGAATGTATGCCCCTCAGTGATGTAGTTATAGTGACCTAACTCCCCACATAGAGAGGTGAATTAACTATACCAATCGGAGCACTCTCTCCCATCAGCTTAGCACATCTTCATTAAAGTGCAACAGTGGCATTTTAAGGGTAGAGTTGCCCGTAAATCTCCTCACTTCACTGGGCCACAGTGCAGAGGATTGGATTAAAAGCCAGAGCAGATGTGTGGATTTATTTGGAGGCAGGCATGCTCAAAGAGAGGGTAGAGAGGATATGGATAGGAAGTGATTTTTAGGGGACAGATTGGTGTGGATGAAGAATTCTGTAACCCAATTAAAGGCACACTGAAACTGCACTTGTCTATTCTGCAGACTTTATTGTTGTAGGCTCAGTCACATCATCAGTGAGGAAAATTATCATCAGTAGGATAGCTTCCCTGAATGTGCATAGATGATCAATATCCAGGCACAAACATTTACTTGCCCTGGAATGAGATGATTATGGGAGAGGAAAGGGGGCCATTTCATGGTATTTTCAGAGATGCCCAAAATATCAAGACCACTAGTCAAATTAGGAGAGAATCCTGTGGCACCTTATAGACTAACAGATGTTTTGGAGCGTGAGCTTTCGTGGGTGAATACCCACTTCGTCAGACGCAGGTAGTGGAAACCTGTGTCTGACGAAGTGGGTATTCACCCACGAAAGCTCACGCTCCAAAACGTCTGTTAGTCTGTAAGGTGCCACAGGATTCTCTGCTGCTTTTACAGATCCAGACTAACACGGCTACCCCTCTGATACCAGTCAAATTAGGAACATTCCAGTTTCACAGATACTAGAGGTATTGTTCGAGGATATTGTTTCTTAAAGAGCACCCAGTCATCCAGATTTGACTAAGTTATACCAGAAAGTCAAAAAGTTACACTAGGGATGAATTTGGCCCAACATTAGGGTCTGATCCTATTCTTGTTGACATGAACAGTGGCTTAAAGAATCAGCCCATCCTGAAAAGCAAGCTGCTTGACTTAATTCTTCTACTCTACACAAAATCAGCACAGTGCATATTCAAGGCAGGCAATAATTTCTGATGAATAAGATAAGTCAGTTCTTTTTTCCAGGACTGTGAAGCACATCAGCAACTGATGAAACAATTTCTGGATTCCATACAAGCTGTGATACTCAAACCTCTCATTCTCTTAGAGTGGAACAAGTACACTGAGAAGACTCAGTTTGCTTTAAGAACACCTATGACACCAGTGTAGAAATAGTTTGAGTGAAAATCACCTTTGGGTACTACTAGCAGCAACTCAGGCAAGTATTCACATCTGACCGTCCTGCTGCAATTTTTTGGTCAAATGATCACAGACCCATCCATGATCTTTCCCCACTTTCCACCCAAAAAAACAGTCATGGGGGCTCACCTACTGTCCACAGAGCTAATGTACTGCTGAGTCAAGCACTGCAGTGAAAGAATGAGTCACAAGCCCCCAGGCACAGGACTGCAGGGAGGAGACGTTAGAAATTGTTGGTGAGTGGGGTGCAGAGCTGGGGCATTAGTGCTTAAGGGGGGGCTGAAAAAGGTGGGACATCTATCCCATTTGCCCAGCCCTCACCCTACCCCCCATTCTGCCCTGTAGCCTCACTTCTGTTTCTGAAACTCCTGGGGCTCTGCACCTCCCCCACCCAGGCCTGAGAGAGCTGCAGGGGGTCCCTCTTCCCCTTCCCAGGCTGGGTTTTGCAGCAAGGCACACAAGAGCCACCCCTTTGCTTGCACCAAGGGGTGGAGGGGCCCTGAGCAACTGGGATCTTTACACTCCCATTCAACTGGTATTGGCTCCTGAGGGGATGGGGTCTAGGGAGTGCAGCCTGCTTTCTGCAGCAGCTTTTTATTGGCTGCTGTTCACCCAGGAGGTAGGGAAATAGAGGGAAAACAGCCAATCAGAAGGCGTGTCCCCCCTGCCCTCCAGTAGGGCTGACACTGTAAGCTTCTCGGTGCCCTGGCTCCCCTTATAGAGATGCTGCATGCTGGGTCTGTGTCCTATCTCCAGGAGGCGCATTCTAGAGGCATGCAGCAGAATCAGTAGGTTGGCTACAGAACAATACTGAATGTAGGGGTTGTCTCTGGTTTCTCTCTGTATGACTGCCTATGCTCCACTCCTACACTCCCCACAGCTCAGTGACTCCACAGACTCTTACCTGTGTCCTTAGGAAGAGGTGAGTCACTCCCAAGCACTTTGACAGAGAGCAGTAGTGACATTGGCTGTCCACTTGATAGATCAACCAAACATCCAGAAAGCAGGGCTGGATTAACACAGGGGCACCATCTCTTCAGCTCCCATTGACCAGGAATACTGTGGGGGCAGCGCTTGTGAGCACGGGAAGCACATGGAGACACACTATCCCCCTCCCCCTAGGGGTGCGCAGAGATGTACCAGCAGCCAGCTGCTTCCGGGAGCAGCATGGGGCCATGGCAGCAGCCTGTCTGAGCCCTGCTGCGCTGCTGGCCAGGAGCCACCAGTGGTAAGTGCCTCCCAGATGGATCCTGTACCTCGCACCCCCTCATTCACCTCAACCCCCTGCCCCAGGTCAAAATCCCCTCCTGTACCAAACTCCCTCCACAAGTCTGCACCCCTCACCTGTACCCCAACTCTCTGCCCCAGCCTGGAGCCCCCTCCTGCACCCAAACTCCCTCCCAGAAAGAAAATAATATAACAGCTGTTCTAAAGTAAGAAGTAGGCTATTTTGAATTAACTTAACTATATTCTACATGTTTTAAGATTGAAATGTAACCACAGAACGGCTTTATGTTAATTAAAAGGCAAGTTTAGTATAGCGTTAATAGCTTAAATTCCATAATTGTGATAATTTTGTTTTAAATTAGGGAAAAGACTTCTATACAGGGGCCCCACAAAATCTAATAGCCCCAGGCCCACAGGACAGTTAATCCAATCCTGCTGGAAAGCAATGTAAAAGAAAGTGGGTTTAGTCTCATACTTTGTCAAATGCAAATTCTGTATTTGCCAGCACTTTTTGAGACCCACCAACTCAGATAACAAGGACAGGTTGGTTGACTGCAGAGGACTTTCTTTCCTATGTGATAAAACAACTGATGCTATGGACAGATATATGTGTAATGTACTTGTGATTCTTAGTGTTGATTGCAGTGATGACTCTTAACTACTTGGAGTCCAAGTAACTTACATAACTGTGTGATGCTTGAACCTGTTAATTTTAAGCCTGTAAGTAAAGCTGTAATAGACACTCTTGGCAAGTTCGGATAATCAAAATAATGTAGCAGGTTTTTGTTCCTGACAGTGCTACATACCTGCTTAAAGCATTCCAAAGATACTTGAAACCTGTGATCAACACTGTCAAACTTAGGTGCCTAAAGTTAGACACTTATGTCAATGGTCTGATTTTTCTGAGATTTTTCACCAGCAAACTTCCTCTGACTTCAGTGGAAGCTGTGAATGATCAGCACCTTTGTCGATCGGGCCACTCTTATTTAGCTGCCTAATTTTATTGGCCTTGGGCCTGACTGTCAAGAGATGCTGAACATGTGTCACTGCTCCCATTGACTTCAATTAGAGATCTGATTGCTCATCAGCTTGGAAAATGAGAACCCTAAGTTCCCAAATCCTGTTCATGCCAAGTACACAGTACATCTCATTCTTGCTGGTGACCAATGGAGAAAAACTTGTTTTCAAAAGCAAGTGACCTAGACTAAGTTATATGTTGCTTCGCTGCATGCGTAGCAAAAAAAGGAAGGTTCTGTGTAGTTCTAGATGTAACAGGAAGTGTCCTCAGATGTACTCCCAGCACTGGTCGTATGTGGTGGAACAGCTGGTTTCAGGCAATACTCCTGACCATTACAGACAATACCTTGAAGTCAACACTTGATTCTCTCTTGCACCTTGTGCAGCCTTTTATATCTGTACAAAATGTGACTACATTTCTACCATTCTGACTTGGTAGCAGGGGAAGTTCTAGCTTTTTTGCTGCCCCAAGCACAGCAGTCAGGCAGCCCTTGACAGCGTACCTGCGGGAGGTCCCTGGTCCCGTGGATTCGACGGCTTGCTTGCAGGAGGTCCGATGGTCTCACAGCTTTGGCGTACTCGCCGCCGAATTGCCGCCGAATCCGTGGGACCAGGGACCGCCTGCAGGAAAGCCACCAAAGGCTGCCTGACACCCTCGCAGGGACTGGCAGGGTGCCCCCAGCAGCTTGCTGCCCCAGGCATGCACTTGGAGCACTGGTGCCTGGAGCCGCCGCTGCTTGGTAGTGTTTATGGCCAGTTTACACAGGGATAAATGAGTGCTCAAGATGCAGAGCAGTGGAAAATCAGTTCTACATTCCCAAGAACGTTGGTGGGATGGGACCAAGGGCTTAAAGAAAAATGTAAAGTTCTAGAACTGTATGTTAAAAAAGTTATGGACAGCTTAACAAAGTCCTTAAAATGTCAATCATGCCTTGCTTTCATTATTTGCAAGACCTTGCTCCTTGTACACCCACAGAAACTGAAAACACCTTACACACTTATAAAAAGAAAAAAAGAGAGAGAGAAACTAAGCAAAAGGTCACTAAAGATTGGGAATGATGTGGATGAATCTGCCAGACATTTAAAATAAGCCCTGCAACTGTTTTTTCCCCCAAATCTCATGGAGGTTTTGATCCACAGAAAGCCAAAACTTTTATGGTGGGGAACAGATATTTTTGAATTGTTTCCAGTGTTTGAAGATAACAGACCTGCACAGGGAGTGTTTGCAGCCCACATACATACTTCCTCTGAACTAACTCACATTAGCCCAATGCAAATAAGGTGTGAACTGAATTTTTTTGATTTCCAGAACTTTCATCTATTGAATGAAAATGCCTTTTTACCAGCAAACTGTGCTTCTGCTTAGCTTTGTATAAAGATGTCCATAGAGATGACAGGAGAACTCTAAAAGTATGTAATTAGGCAATGTATAACAAGCAAGACACCGGTGGTTATGTTTTATAAAAATATTGTATTTAGTGTTGTGTTGCTTTCAAATTATGAAATCGTTTAAAAAAAACGCTGTCATGTGGTGATAAAGAATTACATAAAAAGGTCACAAACTCTAAACAAGGAACTTCATTTAAATAATGAATGCAGCATTATGCCTAAAGCTGTTTATCTCTGTTTCATTAGAAAACTTCCCCAGACAGCTTCAGTCTGAATGCCTGCAACAGATTTAAAGAAACAGTACACATTTACTCAGATTTTTCTAAGTGATGATAAAGTTTATGTAAATGAAAAATACTTTTAAAGCAAATGTTATGATTTTTAGACCCTTTTGCCATGAAAATGTCATGATTACACCACCACCTCCATATTTCCCCCATGACAAACAGCTTTATTCAGATGTACAGAATGGCCACCTTCTATGGTCAAATTTTATAATGTCTGTACATATCAACATACACACACAAGTCCTCACAAATACCTTGCTATGGATTGTGAGGCTCAGCAGTTACCAGAAAGAGAACACTACAGACATATCCTTGAATACTAGATCTAGTCATTTCCTCTTTTTTATTCTTACTAAAAGTAAATGGTGGCTAAAATTGTATTTTCCCCATATTATCCCCCCCCACACACTAAGTGTTTAATAACAGAATAGAAAACAATATTGGAAATGCATAATTTATTAAGGGAACACAGTAATAAAACTCTCCCTTAAGAATAGGGAACTCATGTAAAGCTTTTTCAGAGTTTCCCTTTTAATCTGTATGAATCTGTTTATAGATGTTTCCATATCAGCACTCGACAAAGGGACCAATTGTATTATAAGAAAAGCATGTCCGCTTAGCCCTTCATCTTTGTCACTGTGCAGTACAGCTGAGCCATTCAGAACTACATGGCAACAGGAGGCAGAGAGCCCAGATCCTCCTGCTCCAGGGTATAACAAATCTGAGTTCCAGTCCCCAAAAACCTTATATCTGATACCTGTTTTAGCAATTCTTCCTCCTTGAAAGCAGTTTTATCCAACATACAACATTACATACAGCGACATATATATCTATACAGACAGCACATCGTTTCTGTCAATGGGGACTCCAGTGAAACTCAGTATTGACGCCGGGCTGAGTCCCCCTGTGTTATAGCTCAGATATATGCTGCTTGAGTGCTTCGTTATATGTAATGTAGCCAATTCTTCTGCTGGATGTGGGAGCGGGGATGGTAATGCAGTAATGCCTAGGTCTTCTGATTTCCAGGCCAGTGTCAAATCCAGTGGATCATTCTGTTTACCTGGTCAAAGTCAAAGGGAGCTGCAACGGGCGCTCAACATCTCTGAAAATCAGGCCCTATGAATTAAAAAGTGGGCACCTAAAAACTGAAGCATCAAAATTAGACACCACTTTTTTACTCTCAATTATTTATCTATGGCCCTACAGGAAACCTGTGACAGAGCGATACATAGAACCCAGTATGACGGGTTGGATGACAGAAACCACCTTGGGAACTGACAACTGATGTACCAAGACTACTTCTGCCCCTGCTTTCCCTGCAAGCTCGGGACTCCAGCACCCCTGTCATAAACAGATAGCTAAGGGTTAATGTTTCTTTTGCCTGTAAAGGGTTAACAAAGGGAACCAAACACCTGACCAGAGGACCAATCAGGAAACTGGATTTTTCAAAGCTTAGGGAGGGAATGTTTGGGTCAGAGTTGCAAAGCTTACCTTTGCAGGGACTCTGACTGAGGGTGAAAGAAACTGATCTCTCTGTTTTGCATTTCAAGGACTTGAAACAGGTATCTCCTAGTGTACCCAGGGGGGAAGCCTGGGAGGAAATAAAGAGGAGACAAGGGGAGGGGGTTATTTCCCTTTGTTGTAAGACTCAGGGCATCTGAGTCTTGGGTCCCCCAGGGAAGGTTTGGGGAGACCAGAGTGAGCCAGAGCACTGGAATTCTGGCTGGTGGCAGCGCTATCAGATCCAAGCTGGTAATTAAGCTTGGAGGTTTCATGCAGGCACCCACATTTTGGACGCTAAGGTTCAGAATTAGGATTTAAGTGGCTTCCAAGTAGTAACGATAAAACAGTGAATTAACAAGCAAAAATCAAACAAAACATGCAAACTAAGTCTATAGTAATAAAAAACCAAATGCCTATATAATCTCACCCTCAGAGATGTTGCAGTAACGTATTTTCAACAGAGATGAGACGACCTTCTAGTCTGGGCACAATACTTTCCACAGGTAAGCCCTTGGTATCCGATCAGATGGGAGCTAGGGATTTTCCTCATGATGGCTTCACCTTTGTTCTGTTCACACCTGTAGCGAGGCAGGTGTGGCTTCCCCCTCCAGGAGGGATGAGCCCCCGTCCACTTCCCCCAGGCGCGAACTTCTGGGCGGAACGCCCTCAAAGGAGTCAGGCGGGCGACCCGGAAATATAAAAGCCGGAGCGCCGGCCTAGCAGTGGAGCTGAGCTGGCCGGCCAGAGCAGAACTGTCCGGCTGACCCTCCCGTCGCTCGGGAGTGGCTGCCCCAGAGACTCCGAGACAGGGATCAGGCTTCGCGGAGCCGACCCGCAGTCACACACGACCGCCTGGACTGTGTGGAATCCCAAGGCTACTCAGCCCCAACTACGGCTGAGGCAGACCCCGGACCAGACCTGAGCCCAGCTACCCAGAGGGGCTACCCGGATCTACCTTGGCCCGGACTGGGAGGGAGCCCATGACGGTAGACGACCCCCGCGACAAGGTAGGGGGGGAAGCGAAAGGGGGAGTGCAGAGTAGCCCAAGGGTAGCTGAGGCTACAGTCAAGCCCACAGAAGCCCGAGCCGATGACCATCTGTGTCGGTCAGGAACCCCCCACTGATCGTGCTGTCAGTGTGTTTCCGGCCTGGATCCCCTACGACTAACCAACTAGCGGCGAGCAGCACGCTACTAGGCCCCGGGCTGGAAACGCAGAGGACGTGGGTGGGCCTGCCGATATTTCCCCCTGCCACCTGTAGCTGGGTGGCAGCTAATCCCCCTTCGCTCCCCACAGCTACCAGTGTGTTTTGCTGTATCGGCACCTGCCCAAAGGGCCAGAGCTCTCTGGACTATTGGTTGCTCTGCCCTGCCCAAAGGGTCAGAGCCCCCTGCACCTGTTTGTTGCTCTGCCCTGCCCAAAGGAACAGAGCCTTAGTGAACTGTGTTTGGTGCCGCCTGTATCCAAGGGGGCCCCTACTGACTTTGCTGTGTCCCAGTCTGCTCCACAGAGAACCCTGAAAGTCCGGACTAGTGGACCGTGGACCTGAGGGACATAGACCACAGTGAGAACAAGGACGAGGGCGGTGTGAGCTCCCCTCTCCACAGGGAAGGTTGAAGCCACGGCTTCCCTCGTCATCAAACTGGTACCAGGAAAGTGGGATGCTTTGAAACTCACCAGCCCCTGTGAGGCAAGGGGCCGGTAAGGAGCGCGCACCGACAGGCAGCGCCCCTTCCTGAACCTGCGACAATGGGATCTGGAACGGTTGTTCAACTGCTGGCCGAAAAGCCAGGAGCGGCAGCAGGTGGCGCAACTGCGGCAGCAACAACAACAACAGATCGCCCTGCGGGACAACAGCCGCAGCGGGATGCCGCTTTCCTTCAGCAGCAACAACCAGCAACACGCTGCTCAGATGAGAGCAGCATCAGCAAAACTCCTCCAGCAACTCGGGGGACAGAAATGCACAAAAACGCTTCTCGGGAACCGCCGCCCTATCCTGCCCACGGAAGCCGTGGGAGAGACGACCGGGGGGTCTCGGCAACGCGCACCCTCTTCGCTCTGAACCAAAATGGGCTGGGGATGACCCGGAGGCCCTTCCAGTCACACAACCTTTGAATGGGTGGCCCTGGTTCGCGTGGGTGGGCCCGAAGAACACTGGCCACCCTGCCCTGGACCGTACCTAACGGGACCCGCCCAGCTCAGCCTATCGGGGGTAGCCACGGAGGACGCCCGGGATTACAGCGGCCGTGAAGGCGCCCATCCTAGACGCTTGAACGTTAGCGCCGAGAACCGTTCCTAGCAATGGTTCCGGGGCCAGACGTACCACGGGCACGCGCCGACTGGCCAGAGCTGAAAGAGGCTGCCGACGTTGGCTGCAACCGGAGCCCGTACAGCGGAGCAGGTAACCGACAAGTGTCCTTCAGCAGTTTCAATACAGATCCGCTACCCGCCGAGGATGAACTGGTCCTCCGCACCGCCGGCAACCTTGGGCGGCGGTCTCGCTGATTGGAGGGAACTTCCTTGCGGCGGAAGCCCCGCGGGCTGTCATCCGGCTTCGCGACCCCGGGCCGACCACCCGGGGTGGAGGAAGGACCACATACCCGCTGGATCGAGAGCCGGGCAGGGACCGCCTCGACCGGGCCCGCGGGCCCAACGGGCGGACCCCGCCGCACCAAAGTACTTCCTTCCTGGCCCATCAGGCGCCCACTCCGAGCCCTCGGGCGGGCACGTGGACGTCGGGCCCCCTGTTTTGGATGCGGAAGGCCAGTCACCTTCCGACCGGGACTGCCCACAGATGGAGTGCGACTATGGGCAGGTATATACCGGGGGAAGGCCGGCTAGACGATTTCAGCCCCCGAAGCTCACATCCCCGGTGGTCGGGGTGATCGTACCACGACGGCCCTGTCGACTCCGATTGGGCAAACGTTGGTCTGTCGTGACCTGAGCCCCCCCCTCGATCCTAACCTCGGCTCCATCCACCTCCAGTGCATTCATGGGGACATCCGCCCCTATCCGAGTGCACTGGCCCAGCTCACTGTCAACGGCCTCACCTGGTCGCTTGTGGTCGGGGTGGCACCCCGTTTGGCCTACCCGGTCATCTTGGGTCGGGACTGGCCCGCCTTCAGAGGGCTCCTCCGCTCCATTCCGGCCCTAGCGGCCACCCGCCCAGAGCCCCCAGAGCAGACCGAAGAGGGACCTGAGGAAACCGGAGCAGGAACTTCGGGGGAGGAGGCCCCGCTTCGACACCGACTTTTCCCGGGATCAGCGAGCCGACCCTACGCTCTGCCACGCCTATGAGCAGCTCGCGGCCGTAGATGGGTCGGTCATGAACGCGGCCCGGGCTACGCAATGGCCACACTTCGAGCTCTGCCGGGACCGATTGTACCGGGTCGAGTGGGAGCCCCGGACACAAGAACCACGAGCCCAGCTTCTCGTGCCCCGCTGCCACCGCCGGGCCGTATTGAGCTTAGCCCACGACGTACCAGCGGCGGGCCACCTGGGACAGGAAAAGACCCTAGCAAGGATTCGGGCTCGGTTTTACTGACCAGGGATGGACGGGGATGTGCAGCGATATTGCAGCTCCTGTCTGGGTTGTCAACTGACCGCCCCGACCCGGACACCCAAGGCACCGCTAGTCCCAATGCCCCTGATCGACACGCCCTTTGAGTGAGTCGCCATGGACCTGGTGGGCCCGCTGCCACGGAGCACAGCGGGATTCCAGTACGTCCTGGTCTTAATCGATTATGCCACCCGATTCCCGGAGGCCATCCCACTGCGGAGTATCACGGCCTGGACCATCGTGGGTGAGTTGGTGAAAGTGTTCTCCCGCGTGGGGCTGCCCCGGGAAATTCTGACCGATCAGGGCACGAGCTTCACATCCCGCCTCCTGAACCAGGTCTGTTGCCTCCTGGGGGTCCAGCAGCTCCACACCTCGGTCTACCACCCTCAGACAGACGAGTTGGTGGAGCACTTTAACCGGACTCTCAAAAGTATGCTGAGACGGTTCCCCCCGGCAGATCTGCGGCACTGGGACCAACTCCTCCCACCATTACTCCTTGCCATCCGGGAAGTCCCCCAAGCCTCCACCAAGTTCTCTCCTTTGGAACTGCTATACGGTCGGAGGCCAAGGGGTCTCCTGGATTTGATGCAGGAGGCTTGGGAGCAGTCGCCCTCCCCGTCCCAGGGGCTTCTCCAGTATGTGCTCCAATTGCGGGAACACTTGACACAGGCAGGGACGCTGGCCAAAGAGAACCTCAAAACGGCCCAGGAAAGGCAGGAGCGGAACTACAATCAGGGCACGCAAGAGAGAGAGTTCGCCCCCGGAGACTGGGTCCTCCTGCTCCTCCCCTCCAGCGAATCAAAATTGTTGGCCCGCTGGCAGGGCCCCTACGAGGTGCTCCGGAAGGTGGGACCCGTCAATTATGAGATTCACCAGCCGGACCACCGCAAGGAAAAACAGATCTACCACATCAATCTGCTGAAGCCCTGGGAGGACCGGGAGGGCCTCCTGATTGACCCATGCCCGCCGGAACTGGAATTGGGCCCGGAAGCAGGCCTGGTGGAAGAGGGAGCGGACCCGGCCCTGGGAAGCGTCCTGACAGAGGAGCAACGCAACGAGGCGAGGCCCTTGTTGCAAGTCCTTCGGAGGACCTCACGCACCACTGCCAGGTTTGTGCACGGCCGCCGCTTTCCCATCCAATCCCACACTGAGCCTGGAAAGGTCGTCCGGGATCGACCTGGCCCATTCACATACCGGAGTGCCGCCAGGAGGTTTGAGCCAGGGAGTAAGGGCAATGTGTTAGTTGGGGGTCATCATAGTCCCGCAGCGAGTGGCGCAGTCGGCTGGTACTGTCCCTAAGCCGGACGGCTCCACCAGGCGTTTTCACTTGATTTTTGCAAAGTTAACCGATCTCCCGCTTTGAGCGGCAGACCCGACTGCCCCAGATCGACGAAACTTACTCGGGCCGCTTAGGAGCTAAGGCCCGATATATCACGACATTAGACCTTAGCAAAAGGTATTTGGCCGATCCCCCCGAGGAGGCGCAAAAGAGAAGACCGCCTCTGCTACCCCGTCCGCGGCTCTATCATTTTACTCGGATGCCATTCGGCTCCAGTGGGCCGCTCCCGCGACCTTTTCAGCGGCTGAAGGACCGCCTCCTACGACCGACACCAGGAAGTATGCGGCCACCTACCTGGACGATTGTAGTGGTCCACAGCCGTTGCGTGGACACACATCTGAAGCAGGTCACGCGGTCTTACGGACTCTCCGGGAAGCGGGGCTTAAACCGTGAACCCCAAAAAATGCGACATCGCCTGGGAGGAGACCAACTACTCGGGTATACCGTCGGGGCAGGGAACGATGAAAGCCCCGTCGTGGGAAATGTTCAGCACCTGGCAGAATGGCCCCGCCCCAACAACCAAGCGACAGGTCGGCGCTCTAGGCTTGTTGGATATTTTACGGAGATTTATTTTTTTTTTTTTTTTTTTCCCCAGTTTGCTTGATAGCAGCACCTAACTGGGCTGCTAACAAGAAACAGTCCCCGGAGCGTGCTGTTGGACCAGAATGTGTAAGCAGCTTTCAACACGCTCCGCAAACTGTTTGTTCCAATGAGCCGGTCCTGACAAGTTCCCGACTTCACGAAACCTTCATTTTCTTTCAAGGTGAAAAAAACGGGGGATGCGTCTCTAAAGTGGGGCCTGGCGGCTGGTCCTTCCCAGGAAGGAGACGGAGGGAGACCATCCACGTCTCATATATGAGCCGGAAGCTGTTTCCGGGAGCGACTACGCCCACCGTGGAAAATGAAGGCCCCTCGCCGTCAAGTGGGTCTGCGAGGCTTGGCGATTCTTCCTGCTCGGTGGCCCGTTTACCGCTGGTCACGGATCACCCCAACTCCAGTGGCTATGAGGAATGAAGGACAATAACGCCCGCATCATTGCATGGTACTTTGGGCCTTGAACCCTATTTCCTTCACCATCTGGCATAGGGGCGACAAGGACCACTCCACGCGACTTCTTCTCCCGCTCGAAGAGATGGAACTCCCGGTCCCGCGAACGGGAACCGGACTTGGGGGAGGGGTGTGTGTGTGTGTGTGTTGTGTGTGTAGCGAGGCCGGTTGTGGCTCCCCTCCTCCACGGAGTGTTGAGCCCGTTCCATCTTCCCCTGAAGGGTGGAACTTCCGGGAGGAAGCCCCGCCCCTCAAAGGGTAGGGCGGCGACCCGAATGTATAAAAGCCGCAGCGCCGGTGCCCGCTGCAGGTGGAGCTGTAGGCTGCGGCCAGAGCCAGACGTCGGCTGACCACCTTAATCTCTGGAGGCTACGAAGCTCCGAGACAGGGAGCAGGCTTCGCCGGAGCCGACCCGTGCAAACCTACGACTCTGACTGCGAACACCAAGTCTCAGCCCAACTACGGGCCTGAGGAGCGTACCGGACCAGACTGACTGACAGGCGTACCCAGCGGGCTACGGATCTACCCCTCACTGCGGCTGGGAGGAGCATGCACGGTAGACGACCGGCGATCAAGGTAGGGAAGCAAGAGTGGGGTGGATAAGTAGACCGGGGTGGCGCTACAGTCAAGCCACAGAAGAGCCCCGAGCGTACGTGTGTGTGGTTCAGGACCACCCCCCTGATCACGTGCTGTCAGTGATGTTTCGGGCTGGAGATCCCCCACTGACTACCACCTGCAGCTGGCGACAGCGCTACTAGGGCCGGGCTGAGACGGCAGAGGGATGAGCTGTGTCTGGCTCGTGTTCTTTTATTCCCCTGCCACCGAGACTGAGAGGGTGGCAGTACCCCTATCGGCCCACAGCTCCGGGTGTTTGCTGCTCGCCCGTGCCCCAAAGGGCCGAGCTCTCTGGACATTGTATGCTTGCCCTGCCCCACAGGTCAGAGCCCTCCCTGCTTTTGTTGCTTGCCCTCCCCAAAGGACAGAGCCTAGTGAACAGTGTTGTGCTGTCCCGCCGATCCAAGGGCTGGGCCCTGTATTACTTTGTCTCTGCTCTCCCTGCCAAAGGGCCAGAGCCATTACTGTGTTTCGTGCCCGCTGTATCCAGAGGTGGGGCAGTGCCTACTGACTTTGCTGTAGTTTCCGTCCGCTCCACAGAGAGTGACGTCCGGACAGTGGGACCGTGGACCTGATGGGACAACCGGTGAAACAGGATGAGGCCGGTGTGGCTCCCCTCCTCACAGCGAGGGTGAACCCAGCTTGCCCTCGTCACACACCCCCCTTCATATTCTTGCATAGGCAAGAATCATTTTCCATCTAGGTTCCACCCCCCTTCTCAAATGGGAAAAAGATAGGTAAAGATGGCTATTCAGTGTCAGGTGACATCATCACTGACACTGTAAGCATTCCAAGCCTCAATTCTTCCCAGCCTGCCTGCAAAGAGCTATCCCACAGTTCAATTGTCCTGGTTAATGAGAGCATTCAAGTTCCAAAACCACCATTAATGGCTCACACTTTGCGTAATTACAATAGGCCTCAGAGTTATATTTCATATTTCTAGTTTCAGATACAAGAGTGATACATTTATACAAATAGGATGATCACACTCAGTAGATTATAAACTTTGTAATGATACCTTACAAGAGATCTTTTGCACGAAGCATATTTCAGTTACATTATATTCATACTCATTAGCATATTTTCATAAAATCATATAGAGTGCAACGTCACACCCAGCCTCCTCATTCCTCTGGTACTTTAACCACCAATTCGTCCTTTTAATCTTATTTATACACAGAAGATTCTACACTAGGCCATAGCCTGCAATACTTCTTTCACTAACGTCTTTCAGGCTCCGTGGAAGGCATATACACAAATATAAAAGGTGCCAATGTAACCACTGACTTTACTATTATTAATAGGGTCCAATCTGCTGCAACATCAACCTTGTCTCTCCAGATAGGCAATTACAGCTGTTTTTCTGTCATTAAACCAGTCTTAATGGGTGCAGCCAATGGACCATCTATTATCATGAATGCAATTACTATCTCTGTCATGATCAATATTTGCTTATGCTGAGTTAGGAAAGATATTGAAAGCTTATAGTGCATTTAAATGGCTGTTGATGCTAAGACAATGCGGAAGCTGGAGAGCAGTGAGAAATGTTACCTAAAATAAGTGCAGCCTCTCTTGACATTCCTGAAGTCATCTGTGAGATGAAATGCGTGTTGATGATCCTCTTTTCTGGCACTGATACCCTGAACTCACATCAAGGAGGCAAAGGCTCAGCTAATCTCTCAGTGGGATAAGGTTAAATATGAGAGAGGTTAATTGACTGGTTCTCCAATATCACGAGGAATGTATTAGAAGACGCAGGTCCACTGGGAACTGGACTGAGCATATCCTCTCCTCCCCCTCCCCCCCCAACTGCACGCACATATACACCCATACTTTATTCACAAAGGGCTGTGGAACAGCCGTCATTAGGTAATAACTTTTGGGCTACTGCCAACCTGTGTTGAATTTAAACTAGTAAGATTGAGCAGGAAGCCTCTGAATCATATCACTGAGCCCCTAAGTCATAAAGCAGAAAGGGGACTGAATGAGGGTAGGTAATGAAATACAAAGGCCTTGAATAAGCCATTTGTTTGAATCCAGACCAAGTCAACAGTGGCCAAAAATCAGATTATGGTTTAATTATTACAGTGAAGTGGTATATAGTGATTTGTATATAGAAGTGATCTTAGAATTCTGGAGTTCTAATCCCAATCGCTTCCTTGAACAATTCACTTAACCTTTCTGCCTCAGTTTCCCCTTTTGTAAAATGAAAACAATAATACTGATTCACCAGGGTGGTGAAAGGATCTGTACATTGTGCTTTTCCCTTTCAGAGCCTTCAAAAGCATTAAATATAATTATTACCCATACATTGCTATGGTAGGGTATCTTCAATGCACTGTTGAGGCACATCATCCAGAGGATGATGTGGGAAGGTTTGCAGTATCATTTGTCCATGCTGTACCTATTCTAGGGTCCCCAGAGCTATCAGTCTTGGGCTTTTCACTGTCATGTGTTTAAACCCTTACAGAAATGCTCTATAGAATTTAAGAGGGTAGTTACCCTTCTGTAGAATTTTTAAGACAACCTATAGAATTCTAGAGCAGCGATCTCATTCTATTCAATTGGTGAAACACTGGAGACAGGCTTAGAAAGACTCCTACAGAAATGTCTATTGGTTTCAACTTATTAAATTCTATAGGACTTTTTCATAAGGCTTTCAAAACCAAATGTTATTAGTGTGATCATATCAAAATACCACCTGATGATCACTTTCCAACTCAAGAAAACCACACTGGAGCACTAATTCTGTGACTACTGAGTCAGACTATTGCCCACACAGTGAACAGAGATACATGGGAATTGACATCCTGGCTCAGACTTGAGGTCCATCTAGTACAGTATCTCTTCTCTGACACTGGCCAGCACCAGATATTTCAAAAGAAAGTATAAGAATCTTGAAGCAGGCAGATGTGGGATAATCTATCCTCCACATTAGGTCCCATCCTGATCTCTAACAGAGACTGGTGTAAGCTTTGAAGCATGAGGTTTAAAATCCCTTCCAAAAATTATGTTAGCTTTATTGATGATAACTCCAGATAGTCTTGTTTTTCATCCACATGCCTTTCTTGATCTCAATGACTTCCTGTGGCAGTGAGTTCCATAGCCTAGATATACATTGCATGAAAAAAATCTTTCCTGATATCAGTTTCAAATTTGCCATCTTTTAATTTCATTTCACTGTTTATGTATGTGTGTATCTCCAGAATCTGCAGTCTGGAAATCTGTACTCCAAACACCAATTTATTGGGACTTGCAACTTCTTTTTAGACAGCATCTGGCAAGAGCAAGGGGTGCAAAAATCTCTACATTTAAGTGGTTCCTTTTCAACAGCGGGTAAATTCAGATAGCTCAGACCCAGGTAATGTTATTTCTTTCATCAATGTCAATGTACCCCTGAGATCTCTAGGTTAAAAAGTGAGTTCAACAGCCAATCAAAGGCTCTGCCTATAAGCCCTGCGTAATACAATTGTCTTTTGTAAATTACACAGCTTGGTTCTGAATCTAATAGTGATGCTGGATGCCACAGACAACTCATTTGATTCATATTTAGGGGATTTTTGACTTCAAAGGGAACTAGAAAATGCAGGATGGGAAAAGTTAGGCAGATTGGTTCCAAACAATCCTACCAATACTTTAATGAAAATCTTGGGGTAGATCTCTAAAAGTTAAAGTTAGATTGGGTGGCGGGGGGAGGGGTCAGGGTGCTATTTCTTCCTGGAAAGTCCTCTGTGGTGAGAGCCTGGAAATCCCCACATTGTTCAAGTTTCACTCACTTTTAGGAAATTAAGAATGTTTACGATATGAAAAAAGGCATGACACAGGCTAGAAGACAACTAATCTCTGTGGACCCTTCTTCTTACCAGGCCTGCAAAAGTGACCGGAAACCACACACCATTCGTATCGGTCCCCATTGGCTGGGAATGGCGAACTGTGGTCACTGGGAGCTGTGGGGGACATGCTTGCAGATGGTCAACGTCAGCAAAATGTCTCACGGCCCACAATCTGATTACCCTGATGGTCCGCATGTGGCTCGCAGGCTGCAGGTTGCCCACCACTGAGCTAGGCTGTTCTCAGTGGTGGCAGATGACAGAAGAAGAAGCAATGTTTCCTTGCTTTCAGCCTTAACAAAAGACAAATGGGGACCTTCAGCACTAGATGATTATCTCAATTAATACACAGTGTAAATGCTCTTACGACTTTTTTATATTCACCAATTTAAGCTGCTGTTGCCTTCAGTGCGTTGGCAAGAAATAGCCTCCCTTACACCCCCTCATCTCCCCCCACAGTCCTAGTCAGCAGAAAATCCGTGCTGTTTGCTCAGGGCCTAATCCTATGAGATGCAGAGCAAACTACGCTCCCATGAAGGCAGGAAGGGCCCTTAGAGGTTAACCGTTGTTAGACAATTTCAATTTTCCTTTACTTCAAACACACACATCTTTTTGTTTCATCTTTTTCTTAAATAATCATGAATTAACACCCCTACCCCAACCTCACATTTAAACTAAGCAACCCCCTCACCCCCAGTCCCTTTTGCATTTGAGTGACTGGGTGCCATGGGAGTTAAATAGCCAATTTAAAAGCCAGTTATATTTGGGGTGCTGGAACAAATTTTTATAGGGCAATGCAGAGAACCATTGAACCAAACTGTAAACCCTATATATAATGGAAACCACTGCAAGCCAGGGGGTGCTATAGCCACACCACCTCAATCCTGCTGGGCATGCTTCAACTGCTGCTGCAATATAAAAGGGAGCAGCCCAGCTCAGTCTAGGTGGACTGCTGAGGAGAAAAAAATCACCTTGCTGGCTCCAGCCAAGGAGCAGCTGGGATCCCAGACCTTGGGAGCAGGAGATGCTGAGGCCCAGACAGGCATCCGCAGGTGCCTCAGGGAAATTATGGTCATTGCCTGAGGAGCCAAGAGACTCCAAAAACACCCTGACTTCAACTGCAGGAGTCACGGTAGGAAGTAGCCCAGAAAGGGACTAGCCAGTGTCCCTTCAGCAGTCAGAGTGTTGCGGGAAGATTCCTCACTGACTTTGGGGGCTGGCCACTGCAATCCTTTCTGCTGACCCTGGCCATTGGGTCGTGCTTCCCTGCAGCCGAGAGGCATCCTGCTGACCCTGGCCATTGGGCCATGCTGCCATGAAGCCAAGGGGCATCCTGCTGACTCTTGCCATTTACCTATTAGCACTGACCATTGGACCATGCAGTCCCAAGGCGGAGGACAGCCATATAGACACAACTGCGGGGCTACCATGCCCCCTATCCCAGCCCCAGGGTAACGAGGAGTATTTGACCCATGACACCTGCCTACACTGTGAGTTCCCCCAGCAAGTCAGACTGCCTAAACAGGCCTGCTTTGCTTTCTCCTCAGAAGCTATAACAGTGTAATTGCCTATAAGCATAAGGCACCACGCAGCCCTTTGAGCAAGCATGTTTATGCTTACAGTAAAAACATTACAGAGAAAACAGCTAAACAATAAAGAACCTACACGCATATGAATAAGCTTACCAGAGATCACCTCCAACTCGAACAATGGCTCCAACCAGTAAACAGTTCTTTAGACCCCACCAAGGAGTTGTTCAGTGCTCACAAGTTCATAACAGCTGTTATCTCAGAACAAGCATGATCACGAATCTGAGAATAGTTCCTTTATGCAATTCGGACCTCTGACCTGCAGAGACCATGAATAGGTAATCAGCCAGACAATGGCTCCCTCCCCAGAGCAAAGTTTTAAAAGGTTGCATCTTTGCATATAGGCAGAGGGTGTAATTTGTATTCAGTTTGCCCCAGGTATTTCGTAGGGACCCCACTTAGCTTTGTTTTGTCTGACATATTGTTTAAAATAGTCCTTGGGAGCTCATAACACTTCCCAAGGTCTCAATTGGCCAAATCTTTTCCCCCAGCAATGTAAAATACAATCTCTCAGTAATCCATAAACTTTGCATTTCTAATATAATGAACTCCCAAGATACCTAAACTTAACTCAGGCTGTGGCTACACGTGAAACTTCAAAGCGCTGCCGCAGCAGCGCTTTGAAGTGTGAGTGTGGTCGCAGTGCCAGTGCTGGGAGAGAGCTCTCTCAGCACTGCACGTAAACCTATCCTCTACGGGTGTAGCTTGCAGCGCTGGGAGCCACGCTCCCAGCACTGCAGCACTGATTACACTGAGGCTTTACAGTGCTGTATCTTGCAGCGCTCAGGGGGGTGTTTTTTCACACCCCTGAGTGCGAAAGTTGCAGCGCTGTAAAGCGCCAGTGTAGCCATGACCTCAATAAGGTTTGCAGACAATAATGCAGGAAATTACCATATCTGTCACACTCTTTACAATGGAAGAAGCCAGGCATTTAGTCCGTCAGACCACAAATCACCTGAAATTCTTGCAGGTCATAAGGGATTCATGGGTCTTCCACACAGAGAACCTGTGCTTCTGTCTGGTTCCCTCAGCTCCCTGTGGCACCTTGACAGCAGAGACTTTGAGGCCAGTACACCCCCTCTACAGTAGCTGCTTCAAGAATCTTAGACTTGAGCAGCAGTAATTTAATCCTCTTTGCCCTGTGGGCTTTTGCACATGCTGCCAAGTGCAATTTACTCCCCACCCCTCACACCCAAACCTTAAATCTGTATCCCAGAGGAAGGGCTTCGGGGGGCTGGGGTGTCATTCTCTGGAGGCAACACTCCACTTGCTGTCTCTCTCCAGGCTAAGTGGGCGGGTGCATGTGTAATGCTGACAGACCCCAGTCATCAGCGCGTGGGATTGAACCAGGGACCTCTGGAGTTTAATACATGAACCTCTACGGCATGAGCTAAAAGCCAAGTGCCTGTTAGCTAAGATTGTAGAGCAGACTCGTTTTATCTCTCTCTCTCTAAGTGGTCTTGGTGCCATTAGATGGGACAGAACACCAACACAGAAGGTGTGTGGGTTACACATGCTCCCCTCTGGGTACAGAAGCAAAGTCTCTAATGCAAGAAGTGCCATCATACATATTTAGTGGTTGTCTGAACACACATTTCTCCATACTGGGGATGGAAATTAATTTTGCCCCACATGGTCTATGGAGCTCCCACGTGCTCTGGATTCGAGGTGAGTATATAACATTAGGAAGGTCATAGTGAAATTGATTGCTCTTCATTTTAACCTCTTCCTTAAGAAAGCACAGCTGATCTGGCAACTCTTGCTCGCACAAGTAGTCCCATTGACTTCAATAGAGATGCTCGCATGAGTAAAGGCTAAAGAAACCAGCCTTTCTTTTGTATTCCAACTGTCATGCAAACTTCATCTCCAAAATGCTCGACAGAACCCAGCAGTGCAGCTGCAGAGATAAATAAGAGCAGAGAAAGAGGGGAAGGGATAAAGGTAAGGGGGAAAGGAGAAGCTTTCAGATGAGATGGAGAACCAATGAAGCAAAGAGATACAGGAAAGGCTGCTCCAGATAGCAGGAACTGTAGAGGAGAAGGCTCTCATCCCAGATTGTGTGGCAGGACAGAGAGAACAAACAGTCACCTGATGAAATTAAAGGGCAATAGATTTAGAAAAAATAAAATGAAATACCTCTCTGCACAGCATGAAGTCAGTCTGTAGAACAGGTTGAAGAGATGGTCATGGAGTTAAATACTGAGGCTGGAGTTTTATAAGGGTTTTTTTGACCATGTTATGAATACTAATATCATGCAGTGCTATGCCAGCTAAAGTAAGAGCAATCAAATCTCAAAGCTTCAGAGCATAAACCTATCATCTGCTGGGGTTAGCAAGGAACATCCATCCTATGGTATAAATGCTCTGACTGGATTCCGTAATTAGCTAAAACCATTATGGGAGTTAGTCACCTTCTGAATATTGACCCCTGCTGGAGGCAGGATCCGAGAATGGATTGACCATTGCCCAGATCCAGAGTGTCAGATCCTATTTGATTTTGGATGCTATTCCTCTTTGCCAAATGTTCACCTCCCTGTTTAAATTTGTTCAGTTCTTCCTGTACGCAGTCAGAAAGGGAAGTTACTGGGTCTCTACTGGAAAGGCTACGCTCCTCAATGATAGGTTTCAGAGTAGCAGCTGTGTTAGTCTGTATCTGCAAGTACTACTCCTCAGTGATGTGGTTGCTAAAGCCAAGAGCTGGACAAACCATGCAGGGTTCATTTCATGCTGGGTTTTGTGAGTTGAACCCTGCAGGTTAGTTTTTCTGGAGCAGACAGGAAGCCAATTGCTGCAGTGTGATAAATGTCACCTTTAATTGCTTTCCCTAGTGGTGCTTACTGCAGCTTCTCTTTTCTCTCAAATAGCCTTGGAACCTGCCCTAACTATCTTTAATATCTTAAGGGTTCCTGGTGGGTGGCTCCCACTTCTTCCTCTTTCCTTACAGAGGTCTCACAAATTTAGGATGAAGCTGGTTGGCTTTTTTTATTTCTAAATTTGAATTTTTGAAAAAAAACGGGAGGGAACATTTTAAAAAGTTCATAAAATTTCCCTCTTTTTAAATACCAGCTACATAAACATTCTGTACTCATGTCAGACTTTGCACCTGTTTTCAACTGTGACTAAGGATGGTTGCAAGTGTTTCACACAGCCTGAGCTCTGACCAAACTTTGACTGAAGGAACTTTTTGATGAAGAAATGTTGTACATACACTATTCCTATACTGCCAGCTCATAACACCTAGAGGAGAAAATCTTCCTTGGATACATAAACAGGGGAATCTCCAGTAGGAGTAGAGAGGTTATTTTACCTCTGTATTTGGCACTGATGCACCCACTGCTGGAACTCTGTGTCCTGTTCTGATGTCCATAATTCAGGAAGGATGTTGATAAATTGGAGACCATTCAGAGAAGAGCCATGAGAATTATTAACAGATTAGAAAACATGCTTTATAGTATAGATTCAATGAGCTCAATCTACTTATCTTAAGAAAGGGAACATTAAGGGGTGTCTTGATTAGTCTATAAGTACCCACATGGAGAACAAATATTTAATAATAGGCTCTTCAGTCTAGCAGAGAAATGTGTAACACGATCCAATGGCTGAAAGCTGAAGCTAGACAAATAGACATAAGGCATACATTTTTAAGAGTAAGGATAACTAACTGAAACAATTTGCCAAGGATCATGCTGGATTCTTCATCACTGACCATTTTTAAATCCAGATTGGATGTTTTCTAAAAGCTGCTCTAGGAATTATTTTGGGGAAGTTCTATGGCCTGTGTTGTACAGGAGATTAGGCTATCACAATGATCCCTTGTGGCCTTGGAATCTATGAATCTATTAACACAACTATCTGTTAGTGACTTTTAATTAATCAAATATTTTCAATCTTTCTTGATAATACTATGAAATATAACAGAGTTTCTATTGTTTCCCCCCACACGCACCTGTCTGGAGACTAAAATAGTTCCTGTGTGTTCTCTTTCTGTGATAACTCTGCTTTGTGATGCATATTAATGGCACATCTTGCTTTTAGCAAGTATAAACATTTAGATGCATACTAATGAGTTCATGACCTTCATGCTTGAGACAGTAGGGAAGGTAGCTTATTAGTTGTCCAACATTCTGCTGGAGTGTTGTGTTCTCAACATGAAGGAAGCAAAACAAAAATGTAAAATAGGAAATTATGAAATTAAAAACCACATTCAAAAGATCCTTTTCTAGTGTGTGATGTTATTACATGGGCCTGCATTTCCAAAAGTGACTAGTGATAATGAGTGCCTCAGGCCCAACTTGCAACTCCTTAAAGGAGACTTAATTTAAAGCTTTGTCTACACTGTATCTTCGCTGGTAAAACTTTTGTGATTTGGAGCGTTAAAAAAACAAAAACACACACACACCCCTGAAAGACAAAAGTTTTACCAACAAAAAGTGGTGGTCTGAACCATGCTTTGTTGGCAGGAGGCAACAAAGCTGCTGCCGCTCGTTGGGGGTGGAAGTTTTTTGTCTGCAACAGATTCCTTTGTCTCCCTAATCTTCTGGGACCAACATGACTACAGCAACACTGCAAACTAACCTCAGGGTTGTGGCCTTGAGCCTTATGGTGATTGCTTTGCTTTCTTGGACAGTCTTTTTGTTCTGTGTTTGTACAGAACCTCATAGTGGGGTCCTGGTTCACGATGGGCTGCTAGTCTCTAGGATAAAAAATCATTATAATAATAATGCACACAATTTTTGTACTGCTATAATCAGGGCCGTCCTTAGGATTTACGGTGCCCTAGGTGAGATTATTAAACTGGTGCCCCTGTGCCTGTCTTGCTCTTAGCAACACAAACATAAGCTTACAGTATTGGAAAACTTGCCACAGGCATGTTATTAAAACCAGTTTAACTTAAT
>NC_133771.1:162224796-162284492 GCF_003597395.2 Chelonoidis abingdonii
GTTTTTCCCCTCAAGTGAGGGCTCTGGGATGGGGCTGGGGATGAGAGGTTCACACTGCAGCAGAGTGCTCAGGGTTGGGGTGCTGGGGGCTCAGGCTCTGGGGTGGGGCAGGGCTGGGGATAACGAACTTGGGATGCAGACAGGCTGCCCCCGGGCTAGGGCCAGAGAGGACTCTCCCCACTCCTTACTGGCAGAAGCAAGCTCCAGGGGAGGGACCCCTCCTCTCTCCCCTCCTCCCCACCCGCGGCACACTCACTCTGAACCACAGTCACTGCACATGCTCCTAGGGACTCTCTCAGGTCCAGAAACCCACCCGCCTCCCCTATGATGGGTACCGGGGTAGGGGGTTGCCATCATGTGTGACCTCCCCACCCCTGCTGCTGCCACTGGGTGCCGGGGGGGGCGGGAGAGAGATCTCCCAAGCATCTGTGCCCCTCCTTCTCCCTCCTCTCTCCCTCTTCCCCTCCCCCGGTGCTCCAGGAGGCTGCCTGCCACTGATCTCTATAGCCTTAGGCAAAAGAAGCACAAACAAAGGACAGAGGCACTGGCTGTTTTCTTTCAGGCAGGGCAGCTCCGAGGCAGGGGCAGGGGAGAAACTCCAAATATTGGTGGAGCACAGCCCCCAGCCTTGAATATTCCTGGTGCTTGAGCACCTCGAGCCCAGGCCCTGCAGGTGAGTTCCTTCCCAGAGACTTTCCAGCAGCCCCTCCCTCAGACTGTGCTGCATTCGGCTCTCTCTAGGACCCAGCAGCCCTGCTCTTACATGCTCCACTGCTTCCCGTCTGTCTGGGCTCCCAGCAGAGTGGTGCCCCCTGGCAGAGTGGTACCCTACGCGGCTGCCTATGGCTAAGGACGGCCCTGGCTATAATTATATTAATTTGAAACTGGTGTAAAGTGGTATAATATCCTACTGTGGAGGATGTTACACAGGGATAAAGGTGCTAATACTGGTACAGTTTATTACTGTAAGTTTAGGGCAATAAACTGTAACCAATACACTTATGCTGGTACCAAATCTGTGTGTAAACCAGCCCCCCAAAAGTTTAACTCAATTTGCCTTGTACACGGCAGAGTACATAGGTCCCGTCACAGGCCCCTGCCTGCAGAATAATTTGAAAATGCCAATTAAATAAAAATAAAATTTAAAAGAAAAAACTGAAAATATTCCTGTGAAGGAACAAGAGAAAGTCATTGTTTCTCTCTGCCCCTCCATGGATTTGTTTTGTTCCTCAGATTGTAGTATCCTTGTCAGTGAAACTTCCATTTGCTGATCACCTCTCTAGCTCTAGTCTACAAGCACCCAGATTTGCAACAATAGTCTTATGGCTGAGGCACTGGACTAGGACTCAAGAAAGAGGGTCAGTTCTTGCTGTGCTACAAACTGTCTACGTGACCTTGGAAAAGTCACTTAGGGCTTGTCTATATGAACATTTAGTTTGTGACAACATAGGGGTGGGTGAAACTACCATGCAGTAGACCAGGGGTCCCCTATGTGGTGCCCGTGGGTGCCATGGCACCCGCTGGGGTGTCTAAGTGCGCCCGTGTACTGGGCGGCCGACAAGCATCCGCTGAAATGCAGCCGACAAGCAGTGTGATCCAGAGGCGTCGCCATCAAAATGTCGCCGATTTTTGACGGCATTTTGGCAGTGACGCCTCTGGATGACGCTGCTGGTCAGCAATGGTGCTTATTGATGTTGCTGCTTGTTGGTGGATGCTCGTCCACCACCACGGTCCTCCATGGCTCATTGTCTGACACCCGCCAGATGAAAAGGGTTGGGGACCACTGCAGTAGACTGCCTGGTCTGACTTTCTGTGGGCTTTGATCTAGTCCCATTTCAAAATGGACTAAAGTGAACCAATGAACCGTAAAAGTATGTCAGCAAGGTCCGCAGGGATGGTTGGTAGGTTCACACCGCTGCTTGCCACAAATGAAACATTCCTGTACGCAAGCCCTAAATCTCTTTGTGCTTCAATTCCCCATCTGTAAAATAGGGATAATAAAGCACCTTTTCTATCTCTCACCTATTTAGATTATTCCCCTGAGGGACGTATTATACTGATACAATTTGGTAGTGGAGACCAAGCCTCAGAGGGGCCTGGCCTGGCCATTTCAACAACCAGAGCCAGCCAGAACACTTTGGTGCAAGCTGTGGAGTAATATTTTGCTCCTTCCCTCCCACATGTAACCACTGCTGACCATGATGATCACAACACTGAGCACAAGGCCATCCTAAAGATAGAGGGGTGCGCCAGTGAGGTTATTCTTTGGGATACATGCCAAATTGTACTGACTCATGTTACATACTCTGTGTGTGTATAGGGCAGGGTCAGAATCTGTACAGTAGGTTCCCCCCACCCGAGCTTGCTGCTCTAGAAATGAAGCTCCAATCAGTTTTATTTTTTGAAGGAAAAGGACTAGAGTCCTGTGGTCAAATTCACTGCTGGTGTAAACTGGCCAATCTCTGAGATCCATAGAGTTGCGCCCATTTACATTAGTACACTGTTTAGCCCTTGATTTAAAAAGAAAAAAAAAAAAGTTAGCCAAGAATCCCCTACATAGGGCTAAAAGGCTAGCTCTGTTAAAAGGGAGAGGTGTCATGTGAAGTTCTGGTTTCCAGAAATCTGAGTTTGAAATGGCTCTCAGTTTCACCCAAACTGGTTCACCCTCCCCTACTAAGTGGGTCTTCGTGAAGCCAGAAATGGGATCAAAATTGGCCAGGTAAGAAAATTCTCCAATGCAAACTAACAAAACAACTATAAAAAGAAGTCTTGTTTTAAGACATGCTCCATTGGTACTGCGCCATTCTGCCAATGTGCATTTTTTCTAACACATTATGCAAAAACAAGTCAGGGAAGATGCTGAGGATTGTAATTTTCTAATTTAATTCTGCCATTTCCAGTAATGGAAAGCCACACTCCGCCTATTTATCTTCATAAGTGACAGATGCATTTCATTAAAACTTTCTTAAATAATTTCTCATGGCATTCAAGAGGGGGGAAAAAGGCACGAGAAGATATCTATTTTGTGAGCACACGTACACTGATGTTTTGAGAACTGTTAAACACACAAATGATCTATGTCATTGCCTTAAACAGGTCAAATAAAAAGACATTTGTCTGGTATTTTTAGAAATGTTGATGCCCATCAAACAAGTCGTGAAACAATATGACTGTCTGTGACTGTGTAACAATATACTACTACTATCAGCCTACATTTGTATAATACCTTTCATCCTGAAGGATCCCAAAGTGCTTTGCAACGTAGAGAGACACCCAGATGCTTCACCAGCTACTAAAATGCAGCCACTTTGGGGGTAGAATTTGGCAGCCGTACAGCCACTCTGCAGAGAAGATAAGGCCAGGAAATGAAGAATTCTATATCCAACTGACATGGAGTTTAAATAAATTCAACATTATTACAGTGGAAACAAATACGCATCTTATTCTAAGGACATAGCAGAAGATTGATCATGGAGAACAAGAACCTCTTCCAAAGAGGTCACCATTTTGAATCAGCGTGGTTCAGTGTGGATGGCTCTTATGTGGCATAAGTATTGTTGAATGAATGTGAGGCCTTAGGATGGAACTGAATACATGCAGAGAAAGCACTAGAAGCAGCTGAGGAGCAGGAGCCGGAAAACAGACATTTGTGACTGTTTTGCTATTCCCTTCCTAGCCTTAGGGCTGTTATAAACTATGCAAGCTTGTAACAACCCCCACGGGGCCATTAGGCCAGTGGAAAAGTGCCAGCTCATGCCAGCCATGTCTCTGATCCCCTCTAACATGCCCTCTGCACTGGGAGGGCTGGGAGGGAATGGCTTAGAGGGGACTGCTCAGCTGCCCACTTAGGGCAACTTACAACCTGCTTTGCATTGCCAGTGTGACACAAAGGTGCTGGAATGGCAGTAGGGTGACCACATAGAAAGTGTAAAAAAAAATCAGGACAGGGATGGGGAGTACTAGAAAAAGCCCCAAATATCAGGACTCTCCCTATAAAATCAAGACATCTGTCACTCTAAGTGGCACCCAGAGTCTGACCCTAGGCACCCACATCACAAAACCCACCATCACAATTGGCATTCTTTTGTTTCTTAGTCAATTGGGTCAGCAGAAAGGCCCAGGACCACATGGCCCATGGAGAATGAATTGGCCTCTAGAACAAGAGAGAGAACACTTTCAGGCACATGGGTGGAGTGCATGTGGCAGGTTTCAGTGCCTCTGTTGATGCTGCTTGTGCTCTGAGATCATCTCCTTCACTCCCTAGGGTTGTCAGGCTGGCAATTTTTACCAGCACTCCTTTTACTTTCTAAGAGAAACTAGAGCGGAGCAAGTAAATTCCAGTGAATAATTTATTCAACAAACTGCTTTTTCTGTTTGTGAATCACTGAGTCAGTCATGTTTTCTTCAGACTGTTCAGAATTATTCTCTGAAAACTTTTATGAATTATTCTTGGTCTGTAGCTTGTTGCTGAACAAGCCTTGGTGAATATTTGAAACTAGATTTGCGTAGCTTAGCTTGGACTAGACACATGGAGTTGTTTCTGTTCTGATTGGAGGACTGTAACTCTTACAACGAACTTTCTGGTGCAAAAATTCATGCTTAAGAGTCAAAATTCACTTTTTGCTATGTTTGTGGTTCCCGTGAACATGATTCCTGCCATGAATGGATTTGGGATGTACACCACCTGGGGTCAGTAAGATATCATCCCCCAGTCCATTGTAGGGCATGGCACAATTAGACATATTGTGTGGGTTTTATAGCTTGGCTCACAGCCAGAGCCTGGGTTGAGGAGTGCTTTGTGCAACTGAGAATGAGATGTCAGGGGTGCAGTACAAAGGTGACCACCTTAAGTCATTTCTGTTACTCTGATCCTGGTACCATAAATGTTGAGCTATACCACAGCATAAATTACATTCACCGGCTACTGTTTTAAGCTACACTGGCTGGCAATTCCCTCAGACCAGGGGTCCCCAACGCGGTGCCGGCAGGCACCATAGCGCCCACGGAGGCATCTTAATGCGCCCACGTCCTGGCCCCCGGGAGAGCACTCGCCGAAATGCTGCAGCGGCATTTTGGCGGGGACACCTCTCAATGACGACGCTTGTTGCTGACAAGTGATGTCATCGAGAGGCATCGCTCCCAAATTTTGGCGGGGACGCCTCTCCATGACGTTTCTCATCGACAGCAAGTGACATCATCGAGAGGCGTCGCCACCGAAATGCCGCCCAAATTCGGCAGCATTTCAGCGGGTTCTCCACCGCTGCAGTAGTCCTTCGGCTGGCGCCCGCCAGCCAAAAAGGTTGGGGACCACTGCCTCAGACACTCTTCCAGCAGCAGGGGATTACAACCTAGCTGTGTCACCTTTGCTTAGACACACTCCAACCACCAGCAACTGGGAAGAAGGGGATGTGGTAAAGCCTCCTTTCCCAAACCTGGACTTTAGCGTCCAAAATCTGGGTGCTTACCTGAAACTCCGCCAAGCTCACTACCAGCTTGGATCTTCTCGCTGCCACCAGCCAGGAATTTACAGGGCCTGACTCCCTTTCCCTCTCTCTGGTCTCCCCAACCCTTCCCTGGGGGGACCCCAAGAACCCAAATCCCTTGGATTCTTAAAACCAGGAGAAATAACCCATTCCCCCCTCCTTTTCCTCCTCCCGGGCTTTCCTCTCTGCCTAACCTACGAGTTACCAAGAAACCTGTTTCTCTTCTTCTCCAAAGAGACAACTTCAAACACAGGGAAACTGAAGAGATAATCTCTCTCTTTCTTTCCCCATAACTTTTCCCCGCCCTGGGGCACTAGGAACGTAACCCACAGAGCCTGGGCTATGTAGCTTGTCACAAATGTACACAGAGCTCCGGCACAGAAATTCCTCTCCCTTTGCTCACTGGAAAGAATTCCAACAAGTTTAAGAGAAAGTTTATATAAAAAGAAAGAAATAACAGAACAATAATCTTGCATTAAGAAATCAATACAGGCTCTTGCTTATAAGAAAATATGAATAAACAGTCTGATTTAAAAGATAGCCCCTTAAACCCAGTCCAGCAACAACACACACGAAAATACAACCAAAGCTCATACAAGCTCCGAATTACTTTGCTTCCTTTTTGTACTCACAGATGTTGGAAGATTGAAAGCAGAGAGAGTTAAGAAAAAGCTTGTTTTTCTCACAGAGTGACCCTAGGAAAACAAAAAGAACCCCAGCAATCAACACACCTGTAAATACAACACAAAGCTCCTCACAGCCGAATTACTTTGTTTTCCGTTGTACTCACAGACTTTTAGTAGAATATTTGAGATAAGATGGAGTTAGAAGAAAAGCTTGTTTACCCACAGCCGAGGAAACAACAAAGACCCTGAGTATCCAAATTCCCGCCCCTCTTTAAACAATCCAGTTCTCTGATTGGTCCTCTGGGCAGGTGTTTGGTTCCCTTTGTTCACCCTTTACAGGCAAAAGAAAATTAACCCTTACCTTACCTATCTACTTATGACAGGGGGCCTAAGATCCACTTCAGCAGCTTCACACCACCAGACTGTGGGGCAGGGGGAATCTTCAAGATAGTGGATCTACTGGGTTCACAAAAGTTTTGCATCCTGGCCCAATGCAAACGTGCACAGGGCAGGATCCGATCTTTGTCCATCTAGGCTGGGAGTTCCAAAGGACCTTAAGGGAGCAAGTGCCCAAATCTCATTGAGATCCATTGGAAACTGGGCATCTAACTCCCAATCTCCTTTGAAAATCCCAGCCATAGGTATTCTATGCCACATACATCACCATACTATCTGAAGCCTTTAGCCCTGGCCCCTCTCAAATACAGGACACCTAGCATTGAGATTACCACATGGTTGCACTTAAAACTTCCCAGTTTTGTCTTAAAGATCATTACCTGAGTATTTATTTATATATTAACATAGGGGATATCTAATGGAATGGGGCAAATTTGTTGTCAGTCACTCTACATTCAGGAATAACTACTGCTGATGCTAAATCAAGAGATTTGTAGTAATTGAGTCCTGATGGCAGATGGGTCCAATTAACTCTGACCAAAAGAGGGTGCAAATATTGATTTGGACCACAGAGAACTAGAACCTCCTCTTCCCTAGAGGCAAATGTCCAGAGCAGCCAAACTTGGAGGTTTGGAAGGCTATGTTGTGAAGTTACCAGTAAAGCCAAGCTTTAGGAAAAGGAACAATTTGGCCCATCACACAGGATCTGGTGTTCTGATGAGGACAAGCTGGGGACTTGGCCCATTGACATTTATGCAATTCTTGTATGGGTTAGCACAGACTGAGTGTCTTCTATCCATCGTAAGCAGTTTGTGACGGTCACTCCTTCCTCCCCTATCCTTGTGACATTGCACAGATGACTAAGGACTGTTGTGCAACAAAGCCATTGCTAACAGCTACCAAAAACTACAGAGTAAGCACAGTTAAAGAAGGGAAGAAGAGATCCACCTTGCAGTTTATCACTCGGCAGCACTTGAAGAGGTAATTAAAGTGATTTATATTTGGGAATGTCAGGACGACAAAAGATCTGAGGTTGCCTTTTGTTTTGTTTCCACTGCCTCCGGATTGCTCCTGTGTTGTCATGTATGACCAAGAGACTCCTTCAGAGGAAAGCCTAATTAAAGGAGAAAAGGACTGCCAGCTTTTCTGTTTGTTTTGAAATAATTTCGGTGCTGCCTTTGATTCATCAAGGCAATCTTGATACACTCGGGAAACGCCTCTAAGGGGAGGTGAGCAGCCATGAAGGCCACTCATGCACTGCTCTAGTGGTGGCATATGCAGGATGTGGGTTCAGGGTGGGGAGGGAGAACTAGTTTTCTTGTGACTCTGAAACGCACTATAGAAAGGAGAGTCTTTAGGACAAAACTTGTTTTCATGCAGGAGGGCATATTCCACCACATCTCTTGTAAAGGAAGTGACAGAGCTCAGGTATGCCTTTGCCAAATGTATGGAATAGATAGTATCATAGCTGAGAGCAGTGGGTCAGTTAAGATTTGCCATCCGATCCCCTGAACATGGGGCCTATTTCTCAGTCCTGGTAGGGCCCCAGTCTGTGCTCCATAAAGAAGCCATAAAATAGGTTAATTGGCCAACTGAGGATTCCCCCAGTATGACTGATTCTCAAGGTGGTCCCCTGGCAAGGCAGAGGAAAAGAAACATGCCCTATGATCCTGCAATCCACAGTTGTTGGAATGCCTGTTTTGGGATGCTGGTAGCTAAGTACAAGGTAGAACAGTCACTCCTCGAACAAGCCAGCCTTAGGATCAGAGGTAGATGGGGCATAAAGGTAGTGTAAACACCCCTTGTCCCTGCTCTTCCTGGGTCCTGAGCCAAATGCAGATCAGCCAAACCAAGAATTTAGCCGGTAATCTTATCTCCATCCTGATTTCTAAATAACTGCCAGGCACAGCAATAACTCTCCTCTATGCCAGTGAACAGATGCATGTGGTAATACTTACATTGCCAGTGTGACTTTCATCCCAAAGGAACTCAAAGTACCTTAAATGTGTTAGTCTCTAAGGTGCCACAAGGACTCCTCACTGTTTTTGCTGATTCATACTAACACAGCTACCACTCTGAATCCTTTACAAACTCTGTGCAAGACACCTACCACTAAAATGCACCCACCTCAAGGTGGAACATGGCCATTTTTAAGAGAACAGTGATGTAGTGGACCAGGTCCTCAGCTGGTATAAATCAGAGTGGTTCCACTGGCTTCTAGCCTTCTGTGATTTAAAATTTGTATTGTTATGAACCCTTTGGAGGAACAAAAGAAATGGCCATGTTTCTGTTCTCCTTGCTGTTATTGACACTGTGATAGATTCAGGGCCCTCCTTTCTGTCTCAGTACAAGGATAATTAACGTTAGTTAGTGTGAAGCACTTTGTACACTGATTTGAGGCTGTATATTCCTCCTCCAAAGTGATGAGTAGACAAATTAATGCTATTTCATGGTGATGATTCTTTTTTTAAATCCTACTTCATTTTTTTTTTAATTAATAGGAATGGAAAAAGGGAAGGACAGAATTCAACAGCAACTATGGCAAAAAAAAAATCAACAGATTTTCCTTTTCTAACACAGTTTTAGCAAGATTCCAATTCATATTATCACCTTATGTAGTGTTAGGCCTGATCTATTGATTTAGATGCTCAGAATCTGTGAGGATGATGGTCATAAATAGAGAGAGAGATCAGGCCCTCGTCATTATAGGATCCGAGTGCCTGTTTCCATGAAAGTCAGAGGAGCACTGCTGACATTGTGATACAGATGCATGAACAGGATTCAAAGACACAATTGCAAAGTACAAAATCTGAGCTGATTTGTTTTTGTTAAGATATAATATCTTTTTACAATTATCCAAGGAAACAAATGAATCCTGGTAATAATGCTCCACCAGGCTTAGCATTCATTTTCTTGGCACCAGAATCCAGAGTTACATTCATTGTCACATGAAACAGAGTAAAATATCAGTAGATAAATTCTTACATTAAGGTTATGGGCCAGGTTCTGCTCTCATTTACGAATTGCAAATCCAGAGTACCTCAGCTGACATAGGTGGTCTCATTCTGAATTTTCTCTGGTGTAACAAAGCAGAATTTGACTCTGTAGGTTAAGAATTCTGTGCCATGTTTTGTCCTCTTACATATCTCATTATCTATCCTGATTTATGGGCCTCATCCTCAGCTTGTGTAAATGGATACAGCTCTATTGAAATTGGCATCCATTTAAAGCAATTAACAAGTTAGCCCCATATCTGTAACTTGTTTCTTTGTTCTATCCATTGTTTTCATGTTTAAGTTGTTAGCAACATACAACGGGCAGGAATTTTTTTTTTTAAAAAAAGCTTCTCTCCATTTTCACTGCCATATAAGCCCACTTTTAAAGTCCTAGTCTCGAGTCTCTCTCATTCAGTGCCCTTATTCTTCTTTTGCTTTCTGACGCTTTTAAATTGCGCTCTGTATTTCCTCCGATTTTGCTATGCAACCATGTAGTTTGCATACTGACCTTTCATATGCTGCCGTTTGGATCACCAGCTCCAGCCAATACATTAGCAACACACAATTACACTCTCAAGGTAGGCTCAAGTGCAGATCCTACCTCTCCGTAAATATCTTAATGAGTAGAAAATAATGCAAAACTTCAGTCATTCAAAAGCAGGAGTTTGATGTATTACAAAAGTTATATTTTCAGTTCACATAGTATAGAGGAAAAACTTTTTCTCTGATTAGAGATTGTGGTTAGTATGGAAACATTTTCTGAATGTTTGCATTCCAACAGTCCGGCCTGGATGGTGCTATTTTCTCCAGCACCACATATTACATTTGTTTCTAGACTATCTTGCCAAAGCTATACCCACTACTTGCTGTGCAATTGCCAGATCTTAACTGCTCAGTGGGGTTGGAGTTGTTTGGTTGCTATGTGGATGGGAGACCTTCCAACAAAGTGCAATGGGTGACTTGATAGATGGTGCTTTTGTCTGCCACGCTCACTATCCTGGAATATGCCAGCAAGGTCTCTCTTTGGGATGAGATGTCAAAAGTGGTTGTTAAAGATCCCATGGTTTAGTTTTTGAGGGATATATGGAACCATACACTTGCCACTGGTGATTCATGATTATGTAAATAGGGTTAACTGGGGGGGGGGGGGGGGGGTTTGAAGGAATTCACTCCCCAGATAAAAATAGTGTCCTTATGTATATGTGAGCCAGATATTAATCAGATGTTTTATGTCTGGGTCCTATAGCTGTTACCATCTGATTGTTATGTGAACTGAATTGGTAGGTTTCTGTACAGTTCCCAGCGGACCCATGTCCAAATCTCACAAACACAAAAACAACAACCCACCATTGATGTTTACTAGCAGTTTCAAGAGAAAGTTCAGTCTGTATATCTAATCATTCCTTAGCCTATCTTCTCTACATTAGAGGGAATCTCTCCATGTCTGGGGTTAGGAGAAGCACTGGGGGAATCTTGAAAGACTTCTAGTCATGCTGTACCTGCTCTATGTATAAAGAGAAGACATCAGTCTCCAGGGCTGTCACTGAGGCATGTTGCACCAGAGCTAACAGTGAAATTCACTCCTGGACAAAGATCCAGCACAGGGGCTATGCCAGAGGTTCTCACACTGGGGATCGGGACCCCTCAGGGGGTCACGATGTTATTACATAGGGGTTTGTGAGCTGTCAGCCTATACCCCAAGGCCCACTTCACCTCCAGCCTTTATAATGGTGTTAAAGATATTAAGAAAAAGTGTTTTTAATTTATAAGGGGAGGGAGGTTACACTCAGAGGCTTGCTATCTCAAATGGGTCACCTATACAAAGTTTGAGAACCACTGGTCTATGCTATACATTATTTAAGTCCTACTTAAGCCATCAAAATAGTCTAAGTATTCTATTTTGATGGCTTCAGTCAGCTAAGTGCCACACGTGACATATGCTGGCTCGCTGCTCATGAGTGAATTTCATAAAAGTTCACATTAATAGCAGACGCCTGACTCACCACTCTGTTATGCCAGTTTTACATTAGTGTGACAGATTAGCAGAGACAGAATCAGGCCCCCCCAAAGTCTAAGTGCTCCTCTGCTTTGTTGTATGGTAAATACTTCTGGATCATCATAGAAGGAAACCAGTTTAACTTCACTGAACCTGCTCCTCTTCAATACAGCCTTAACACCAGCACATTATGTAATTACATTAATACTGTACATTCAATGGACTAATGTAATTGTTGGGTTCATGCAGAAACAAGTTTCATCTCATTGTCTGTCATTTAAGCCTATTAAAAGCCTTTTTACCAATAAAAGAAACATTTCTTAAGCAAGGTCCTGGTCAGAAATGGAAATGTTGGATCAAACATTCACCAGCACAATGGCTTGCGCATCAGGTCATAGTTCCTATAATATATATATATATATATATATTACAACAACCATCATATGCCAGCAATGCCCCTCTGCTATGTACATCGGCCAAACTGGACAGTCTCTACGGAAAAGGATAAATGGACACAAATCAGTATTAGGAATGGAATACAAAACCCTAGGAGAGCACTTCAACCTCCTGCCACACTATAGCAGACCTTTAGTGGGGCATCCTGCAGCAAAAAAAATCAGGACCGAGCTTCAAAAGAGAAACTGCTGAACTTCAGTTTCTGCAATTTGACATCATCAGTTTAGGATTAAACAAGACTGTGATAGGCTTGCCAACCACAACCAGTGTCTCCTTCCTTGTTTTCACCAAATATCCTCAACTGCTAGACAGGCCTCCTATCCTCCTGACTGAACTACCCTCTTCTCTCTAGCTTTCTTGCATATATATACCTGCCCCTGGAAATTTCCACTACATGCATCTGATGAAGTGGGTATTCACCCACGAAAGCTCATGCTCCAAAACATCTGTTAGTCTATAAGATGCCACAGGATTCTTTGCTGCTTGAGCAAGCAGTGTCTTTTCCCTGGCAGACAGAAGTAGCCACAGCAAAAAGTAGTTGTTCTGGCAGCATGTGTTCTATGGGGAGAAAAGGATTGTAGGACTTGCAAAGGAGTGGAGATGTGGTGTCCCTTCCTTTGTTAGATGCAGCACAAAGGGTGAAGTCTTGGTGCTTACCTGCATGGGACATACAGCGCTAAGGGTCTATGCCATGGGATGGTTCTTCATTAGGGTCTTAGCTAAATGACACAAGTTCTTACTCTGCTTGTAGATCTTCACTTTGGTTGGTTTCACAGCCCAATAATACTGCACTTGAATTGTACAGCACCTAAAATATGAGCCTGTCAAGGCACCTAGAGCCTGATCCAAAGGTTGACTGACTACAGTGGTATTTGAATGAGGCTTATAATAAACATGCATTAATGTAGGTAGCTTCACAGCACCCAAGCACCTACTAACATCAGTCTTGCAAAGCTTGCAGTAAAGCAGTTTTGGTGGCACATTTCTGAAGAGGCAACCAGAGAGGCTGATTTAGACTAGCTGAGAATCTGGACCTTGCTCTTTGGCAGTTGGTCTAGAGCCAAAAAAAGGCTTAATTTTAAAATAATGAAATTCGGCAGGGAGGGAGGGACCTAGAGAACTTTTCAATGGGCTTTCATCCATGATCATACATAACAACCTTCTGTTGTGCCTACAAATGGCGATCTGAGTACACCTGCTGGTGACCCTTTGTGCCCAGAAAAGCAAGATGACACTCGCACAAGTGGCTACATACACACTCCTTCTTGGTACATTTCTGGAGCCCCATTCATAATGTGGCTTTGAATGTTTAAACCTGAGCCTGGTGTGGTCACAGTGAAGATACAAGGAGAGGGTGCCCCTGTAAAATCAGGATAGGACAGTGCTTAGGGTCCACAAGGGGCACTGGTTTATTTTATGTTTGGGACAAAGCTGTAAAGCTTGGATCTGGATTCAGAGCACCTCAAAGTTCAGATCCAGATTTTGGTTTCACCCATTATAATAAAGGCTATATGCAAATCTGACCTGGATCAAAGTTCAGATTCAAACACGTAAGTGTTCAGATCCAAGGTTTTGTTTATTGGCCCATCTCTACTTATTCAAGATATAGTACAATTTTTGCATACTCTTCTATACGGAGGATGTAAAGGGCTAGATGCTCTGCTGGTGTAAATTAAAGTTACTCCATCACTTTCTATGGACCAACATCAATTTAGAGGGTCTCACCAATTAGCTGAGGGTCTCAAAAGGCTCCCTAACTGACTTTCCTCTTAATTAATTGGGCAACTCTTACCTTCTTTACTGTAATCTGCTTTGCAACAAAGCCCCCTCTAGTTCCTTCCTAGTGGCAAATTTTATCATTACAACATGCTTCCAAAATTAGACTAACCAGTGAGCAAGTGTTAGTGGAACTCATGGAGTTTGCCATCACCACCCATTCCCACTGACATACTTTTAATGCTCAGCATAAAAATATGCAATGTAAGTATTTAAGCAAAAGTTGAAGAGTGAGTGGTAAGCTCTCTGAATAATGTCTGTTTTCAGCTGAAAAGCTGTTTCAGCAATTTGTATTATACTTTGGCAAGTTTAGACAAAATAGACAAAAAGACAAATAGGTAACTATTGATAATATATGTCTATAAATTAAAGCAGTAAGTCCTCTAGTTATCCATTTCACAGCTGCCAAGACAATTATATAAATTTAGATGAGATGCAGACAGGACCCTTATAGCAAAGATCACAAGGAAACAGGGCCAGCTTTCAGAATTATTCATGCAATAGCTATCTGATACAGCTCCTTGCTTGGGAAGGCCCTGTGAAGACTCTCAACTCACAGACTGGGCCAGCTGGTTTCATTAGAGCTGAGGAAAGATGACTAAGGGGAGGGACCTGACAAGCCTCCAAATAGGTCAAGAGCTGTTACAAAGAAGATGGTGAGCTACTGTTCTCCATGTCCCCTGGAGTTAGGACAAGAAGCAATCTGCAACAAGGGAGATTTAGGTTAGATATTAGGAAAACTTTCTAACTGTATGGATAGTTAAATTGTGAAATAGGCTTCCAAAGGAGGTAGAATCCCTATCATTGGACATTTTGGAGAGCAGGTGAGACAAAGATCTGTCAGGGATGGTCTAGATATATTTGGTACTGCCTCAGTGCAGGGGAATGGACTAGATGAGCTCTCAAGATCCCTTCCAGCTGTGTGTATGATTAACAATGAGCAATGCAGCAAGCAGGCAGAATTGTAGGAAACAGATCTTCACTGAGCATGTATTGTTACGTACTAAGAGGCCCGTTTTTGTCTAGTAGCACACTGGTCCAGCTTGTTTTCCTGAGCCTCTGGTGTCACATGACACTTGGTTCCTCCTGAAAAACTGATCCTTTTTCTCCAGTGCCACTCTCACTGTATTCTCCCCTACAAAAGTGGGACTGCATGGGTGTCACTTGCTCCTACTGGCAACGGAAGCTGAGAGGAAGATCACCCTCTTCCTCACACTGGATGCTCAGAATTCCCTTTTCATTTGGGGTCCCACACAGCCTAAGGTCAACTCCACAAGGTGGCAGAGCACAGTCCATCCTTGATTATTTAAAGGTCTTTCCAAATTGAACTAGGTGAGACTCTGACAGAACTCCTTCCTATAGAGATTATGGAAGAACTCCTCTTCTCTGTAACCAGTATAGTGACCCTCTTACCCTCATATATCTGGTGGGTCAAGTTATCATCTGACTGAGCTCCTGACTGGACCCATTCTTTCATAGACATTTGTAAAATACCTTGTAATCATAAGAGCTATGCCAGCTGAAATCTTAAGAACACAAGAATGGCCATAGTGGGTCAAACCAAAGGTCCATCTAGCCCTGTATCCTGTCTTCCAATAGTGGCCAATGCCAGGTGCCCCAAAGGGAATGAACAGAACAGGTAATCATCAAATGATCCATCCCCTGTCACCCATTCCCAGCTTCTGGCAAACGCTGCATGTGCTTGAATCATTGTCTAGTGAGGTCTGGATAGCTGGCACACAACAGTTAGGAATATTGAATTATTTTAACATATCTTTCTCGACACAAAAATAGTTCTCCAGGGGCTAATAATTTGTTTACTTGCCTGTGAAAAAAATTGCCACACTTCCCTTTGCTTAATACAAAGCTTACAGATTAGCATATTCGTGGGATCAACACGGCTACAGCAACATTGCAAATAAATAAGTATAACATTGAACATTTGGAAACTTTTCCACATTTTTTCAATACAAGAAGTTTGTCACCCTTTCCTGGAAAAAGTTTTAACAAATCAGCACCTCGCAATAAAATGTTTTTTGAAGAGTTCCCGACCACCTCTAGTTTTGGATGCACTATATCAGACCCTAACAGAGCCCAGTGTCGGAGAGGAAGGGACACAAAAGCAGGAGCAAGAGGTTCTTTTAAAAGTCTCTCAAGCATTTGTGAAATAGTTTTTTCAGGAACATATGTGCCATAAACAAAAGATGAGATCGTGTGGAGTGGTATGGTATAAAGGTTTTATCATCAACATATGTGCCATAAACAGGAAGAGATGGTGTGGAGTGGTATAGTATAAAGGTTTTATCATCATTTGTCTGCAAGGACCTTCATAATACATGAGAAGTACACTCATCGCAAACTCATATTTTAGTTCAAGCGACAGAGGTCTCCGCAGTAGTGCTAAAAGTCTTGCATTCAATCACATCTAAAGACTCAGGCCAGGTCTACACTACGAGATTAAATCGATTTTAGATACGCAATTTCAGCTACGAGAATAGAGTAGCTGAAATCGAATATCTAAAATCGATTTACTCACCCGTCTTCACCGCGCGGGATCGATCCGCGCGGCTCGCCGTGTCGAATCCGGAAGTCAGGTCGTCTAGCTGGAGTTCCGGAATCGATCTAAGCACGCTCTGGGATCGAGATATCGCGTCCAGACCAGACGCGATATTTCGATCCCCGAGCAATCGATTTTAACGCTCCGATAGGGCGCGTAGTCTAGACGTGCCCTCATTCAGGGGGATGTTACAAGAGACTTAAATGCTGTCAGTGGGCCTCAGTTGCTGGGAATGAAGCCTCCTAGCAGGAAGAATATGTAACCCATCAGTTTAGTATGGTGAACGTTACATGCTGGCCCAAAGAGGAGAAGAGCTGCAATAGAGTTAGTCCTTTAGCTCAAGTGGCAAAGGTCTGTGCTGCAGATCTGAAGGGCCTGATTTCAAATGTTGCTGATCACTTGGGAGGTGGTGATCAATACAGTGGCTTATGATAGATTCCTCCTTCTCCCCCAGGATTCGTTCATGTGCATTGAATGAGCTGGGGTCCTTTGCAAAAATAGTACGCGATCTTGTAATTAAAAGTCTGCATACGTACAAGAGGTGGAGGAGGAAGTGTTAAGGTTGCACAGGCAACCCAGAATGCTGGCATTTCCTAATTTTTAAGGGCATGACTTTTCAATTTCAGTAACAGTCTTTTAGCATAGGTTATTTTTAGTGAACTAATATAAAAATCCTTATGCTACTAGCATCTTCAGTTATTGCTGTTGAAATAATTTTTTAGTAATCAGGTTTTCCTCCCACCATTGAGGCCTTCTGCACTTCAACACAGCTTTGATCTTCAAACTAGCTCAGTCAGTTTTCCTTCCCATTGAAGTGGCATAATGTCATTGCATTTGGGGTCATGGCCCTCCAAAGCATTACTTCCTTTTCAAAAAATAAAATATTTTTTAAAATTCATAAAGACATTTTTGTGATCAGTAGGTTTGACAGATCACTCTTTAAATATTGGGCCTGAAATTACATGAAAATTTCCTTTCAATTATGCTAAAAACACCCTGAGATCATGTTAGTCCCTAAGGCTATCATTTCAGTCCTATGGGGACATACACACAAGCTGGCTATGTCTATTATACTGACTAATTCCTTCAATGCCCCTTCTGTGCATAGCTGTGACTGACACAAGACTGGTGCTGCTTTCAAATGTCTATGGAGCATGACCTCAAGTTAACATGGTGAATGATGAAAGAAAAAGGATTCATTTAGCGTGTGAACTCTGCATCAAGACTGCCAGAAGCACTGAGCACATACAAATTGCTATTTTGTCAACAAGTAGCGCTTGGCTGGGCTTTTAAATATTCCACTTATTCCAAATCATCATCTGCAAAGCTGTGACAATTGAAAGAATAGGTGAATTGAAAACAGGATTTCATTATTTTCTGATCTTAACTCCATTGTTTAGATAAGAGGTTTGGACCAGGATGTTCAGAGCAGTTCATGACCTCTTAGCAGTTCTAGCCCACACTGAGTTCTCCAAAGTATTTGTCTGGCCTTTTCAGAAAGGCTTTTACAAAAGAGGATTGGATGGCTCAGAAGATTGACTGCCAAATATCCTGCTGTTGACTTGTATGTCACTGGTTCAACTCTTACCTGGACCAGCAATGTCAGGAAGCTGAAAGTAGCTGCAGGCTGTGTGGTGTCCCAAAAGCTAGTTGATTTGCCAGTCTCATTCCAGGAAAGCAATCTCCAGCCCAGAAACCACCTCTCTAATTGGCATTAGTTGGTAAAATGTGTACAGAATTTCTATGTGGGTCAAAAAGCTGGATCCTTATACAGGCAGACTTGGAGGGGCTAAGGCATTCCATACACCCTGTCGGTGCCAAATCCTGAACATAAAGTGGTTTGACTTTGTGCAAAATGTTAGTCTTGCCAAGATCTAGCCTTCCTTCAATTGTTCATTACATTTAAAAACAGTGTGTTCTTCAGCTATGTCACCACATTGCACAAAAACACCCCAGCATACTGTGCTTTCAAACTCTCCAATCAACATGCAAAGGGCTGCATGCCCTGATTCTACCTGAGGCCACCCCAGAGATTTGTGGATTCCCAGGACTGAGCCAGATCTGGAAATTTCATTACACAATCCTTGGTGTGACACCGTCAGCTGAAGTAATTCTGGTGGCACAGCCATCCCCAAAGACTATGTGTGTTTGATGATAGGTAGAATGGCCAAGAATTACACAGAGCATGGAGACTGAACTCCTTTCTCATCCAAGCAGCTGTCTCCAGAGCAAAGCTTAGGTCTGTCAGTAGGGCAGTGTTTGCCTCCGGTGTAATCTGTGCTATAGAACATGGCAACTTTCAGAGATGTTGAGTTAGAAAAAAAATCTGAAAAAAAGGTCTTGTTGATTTTTGTGTGAGAGACCCCCCCACACACACACCCAATTTTTCTATCAACTATAGAGTTACATTATTTCGAAAAATTGGGGCAGGGGGAGAATGCATATTTTTCTCGCTAACACCTTTCACCAGAGACAAGTTTGCTGGAAAGATATTTTCTATTTCGCTCTTATTGTTGCCTTTGACGTTTTTCCTCCCAGTTAGGGTTGGCTCTGAACTTGCATTCCTGCCTTGAAGCCCCTATTCAGTGTAATTGTTGCCATATCAGTCCCTGGACACTAGCAGCAGTGCAAGTAAAGTGGTATGGTACGGTACACCATACCAGCAAGATATTTATAGCTGATACGGCATACTGGAAAGAGGAGCAGTAGAGCGTGGGGCGTCTTTCCACATTCTACTCCTTTTGCTGCTGCGGTTTCCAGGAGAGTCCACTCCCCTGTATCAGTAAGAAATGGATTCCACTTGCACCACTGGATATTAGATAGACAAGGTGGGTGAGGTCATATCCTTTACTGTTGGTGAGAGAGACAAGCTTTCGAGCAGAAGTTGGCCCAGTAAAAAGATATGACCTCACCCACCTTGTTTCTTGAAGCCTGTAGACATTTGGAGTATGCAAAAAATTCAAGATTAGAGATAACTACCGTGTATTCTGTGCAAAGAAACTTTTTAACATTACCATCTGCCCAGATCAAAGATATTTGGGCACCCAACTCCTATCAGTTCCCAGAGGCTCATTGTTCAGACCCATTTACCCCATACCAGGGGCCCCTTTTCTCCTCCACGCCAGGGCTGTGTGCATGCCCCCATCTTTCTTCCCTTCCCACTATTATTCTTCTGTCTGGAAGACAGTTGAACATGCTGGTACACTAAGTGTCCTATCTGGAAGCTGGGCAGAGATGAGATGGTATATTGTTATGCTGGAAGGCATTAATGGAAGATATCAACAATGTTTTTGTAGCCTACAGACAATTGCAGAGGTGTTTGAAACTGTGACTGTGCTAATAGGATGGCAGCAGCTCCACTGGCCTCTTGCTTTTTCCTTTTGTTTTTCTAGTTTTCCTCAAAAATCAATAAGATTCTGGCCACTGAAATCCCAAAATGTCAAGGAATGTTCTAGTTATCAGATGTAGTGTCCAAAAGTTGTAAGATTACAGACAGAAATGCCATTCAGCTGAGGGCATGGCTTTCACAAGCTCAGCCAGGGATGTTGACTGAAAATCTTCATACTATTCAGCAACCCTAGTAGGGATGAACATTGACTAATCCTCCATAATCATCTACAGAGCAGCTATCCCTCTGTGTATTTTTTCCTAAAGGAATGTGTTTCTTCCAAGAGCGTCATGTAGCAAAGACCTCTTGGATGGAAAACACAATATTTAAAAAAAAATCCCAATGAGCAACAGATTTAAACGCACAGTTGCAGTCATCCACTTGCATTTATTTGCGGCTGTGGGTGAAAGCCTACATCATCTGATTGCAATATGCAGCAGTGACACACCACACACAGAGTCATGGATGTCTCATAAGGGGTAGATTAGCATTTGAGATAAAAAAAAAACAGATAGTGCTTACTTTATAATGGAACTACAGAACATTTAAGTCAACAGCAGAGAAAAGAGAACAGGAAGTATGTCCTAGAGGGCTTTGCAAATTTGATGGGATCTTCGTAATGGCTTTGCAGGTGCCACAAACAGTTTGCAGTCAGATGCAGCTAAATGGTACAAACGGGAGAAAAGAATGGCAGCTCAGCAGCCCAAGAGAAAGACTAGATTTGAGGAAATCCAGTAATCTGCTGCTGTAAACTTGACTCACGCTGCCATCTTCTGGCTATGCTGGTCCCTGTACTTCTGAGACACAGGCTACGTCTACACTGCACGATTATTTCGAAGTAGTTTAAACCGATATTACGAAACCGATGTTATAAAATCTGTTTTGCGCATCCACAATGCGATCACAAAATCGATTGCTTGTGTCCATGGTCCAAGGCTACCATCGATTTCAGGAGCGGTGCACTGTGGGTAGCTGTTCCTCAGCTATCCCATAGTTCCCACTTCCGTGTTGAGAGCACAGTGCCTGATGGGCCAGAAAACATTGCCCCGGGTGGTGCTGGGTACAGCCTCACCCCTCCCTTTGTGAGGGCAGCAGACAACCCTTTGGCGCCCGTAAACCCCAACAGCCAGGATTCTTTTGAGACCCAAGAATCACAGTCCTGCGCTCCAGCGAGAAGCCAGACAGTAAGCCATGGAAGCGACCTCCGGTAAGTGTCCCTTCTTCTGTACCAACACGGATTAAAACAGATGGTTTTTGTAGATCGCATTGACACCAGGCTTTTGCCTGCAGTGCAGCCATTACTGTTACAGGAAAATTTCGTTAACATGTCTGGGGGGGAGTGAAAATCCTCCACATTAATGTCATGATCGTCGGTGGAGGAACTCAAAAGACCCTTATGCTATTGAGAACATTTCTGGCAAGACAGCCTTCTCCGTTCCCCCATAGTAGTACTTTTCAACGCCTTGCATTTTGCAAGACATTTGGTACTGCAGGCATGAAGGCATTGCACTGAAGGCATTGCATAAACAAACGATCTGCCTCTGCGGTGCTATTGTCACAAGAGATATATCATCCATTGTTACTGTTGAACATCAGGATGTTAACAGGGGGCAGACTGGCGATCTATGCCCCCGAGCGGGGGGATGGGTAGGAGATATGTGGGCAAGGCAGATTCTTCCCTGCTACCAGCAAGCGATGCGGGGGGTATGTAGGGATCACTAGCAGTGATCGTATATAATAGGAGCCATGCGCTGTTGGTGATGTGAAAGAGGGGGTTTGGGCTTTGCAGCTCTCTATACAGGAGCAGGCATCATATAGATCACTGTGTATATGAACGGCGCGAAGTCAATAAATTTTAAGGCCTCACTTTACCATCGCCGCGTGACGTACGTTTGGCGCGTACCTGCTGCTGTGTGTGTGCCACACACGTCCAAGACTACTGAATAATTTAAACGCTACAAAATGCGACCTTGTATAGAGATCACATGTGCTCTGTAAGGTGAAGTGTTCTATGTGAAAGAGTACTATCATTGCTCTGTAAAAGGATCTTTCTCACATACTTATCACCCGGTTGCCTTCCCCATGGCAGCTGCAGCATTTCTCAGAGTCCCTATGCCATCCGAGGGTGTGCTGTGATACGGCGGAGAAGAAGAGGACGCAGATGAAATGTTCACGAAATTATTGAAGTAAACGCAATGAGAGGTTAACAGAATGATTGGAGGATGTGTAGCAAGTACAGGAAAGATGCAGTGAAACGATCTGAGAGGGCTAGGCAGAAGACCAGCGTTGGAGAGAAGAACGCTGGATCTGCTGCGTTCTTCCAAACTGAATCTCCAACGCATGTGGATGTTCAGGAAGAGCAGGCACAGTGTCAGGTAGTCCACTGCAGCCCCTGTATACCTCCCTGAAGCCCCGTCCCATATCTCCCTCACCCAGAGTGTAAGAACGCGTGGTGGAAGGGCTTTCTGCAACCGCCTACTCCTCCACACCCTGCAGAGTTTCAGGAAAAGGCTGTAATTACGCTACAATGTTGCTTAGTGCCTTTCCCTTCCCGCCTCCTTCCAAAGCACAGCAGTCAGACACCTTCCTAATTCTCTCCTTTTTTATAGTTCCTTTGAATACAGAATACATCGAAAGGGAGGGTGGGTTGCTTACAGGGAATCTAAGTAAGGAAACTCATGATTTTTACAGATGCATAATTACTTTAATGAAGATAATAAATTGATTTTTAAACGTCGACAAACCTCGAATGTAAGAAAGGGGATTGGGTGGGATTGCTTACTACTGCCTAAAGTATAAGCTTGCGAGGTGGGTTCTTTCATTGTGTGAACGCATCTTAGAACAGTTCACGTAGTACCACCTGGCCGTGCTGAAACTTGGTTTCAAGGTGTCTTGATGCGGCGCGCTCCTCAGGTGTCTCTTCTAATCGCCCTGGTCTCTTGGCTGCTCGTACTCAGCGGCCAGGTGATTTGGCTCAAGCTCACCCCGCATAATGTCTCCCCCTAGTTCACAAAGCATTGTGGAGCACCTACAGCAAGCAGCATACGCAGCGCGGACATTGGTTTGCTGGGTCTGAAGCGAGTATAAAGAATGATCGCAGCGACCTTTAAACGGCCAAATGCACATTCTACCACCATCGGCACTGCTCGCCTGTGTTGAACAGCTCCTGACCAACTGTCCAGGCTGCCAGTGTGGATGCTTCATGAGCAGGGCATCAAGGGGTAGGCTGGGTCCCAGCGATAACTAGGCATTGAACATTCCCAACGGTGGTTATCTTCTGGTCTGGGAAGTATTCCCTTGCTGCAGCCGTTTTAAACAGACTAGTGCTCCTGAAGACGCGAGCGTCATGAACCTTCCTGGCCATCCACGTGGATGTGAGTGAAACGTCCTTGTGCCCCAGTGCTTGCAGCACCTATGAAAGTACCCTTGCGGTCATACTGGGTGCCCTGGTGTTTCTGGGGCAAGATAGGGATATGGGTTCCATCTATGGCCCCACCACAGTTTCGGAAAACCCATTGCAGCAAAGCCATCCACTATCACCTCACGTTTCCCAGAGTCACAACCTTTCGTAGCAGCAGCTTAACGATTGCTTTGGCCTACTTGATCACTTGCAGCCCACAGTAGATTGCCCACTCCAAATTGATTCCCGACTGACGGTAGCTGTCTGGCGTTGCAAGCTTCCAGAGGGCTATTGCCACTCGCTTCTCCACTGTGAGGGCTGCTCTCATGTTTGTATACGGCGTTTCAGGCAGGGAAAGCATGTCACAAAGTTCTAAGAAGTGCTCTACGCATGCGAAAGTTTCGCAGCCACTGCGAATCGCCAACCGTAAAACATGCGGTCCCACCAGTCTGTGCTTGTTTCCCGTGCCAAATTCGGCGTTCAATGGGTAGTAGATGCCCCGTTATAGCAGTAGCTCCAAAACGCTGGGCCACGTTATGGAGATTCTGCCTCCATCTCGTCATCGCTGCTCTCACGCGCTCAGCAATAGCTGCTCTCCTCTCCTCCTGCCTTGCAGTCATTGTTCAGTATAGTCAGCACGAGAGTACGCGAGTGTTGACAACGTAGGATACCGTTTGTGATCTCAGGGTCCATGATTGCTGTGCTATGCTTTTGCTCAATGCAGCTCCGCGAAAAACGCCGTAGGAGCACTAGTCGTTTAAACGGCTGCAGCAAGGAATTACTCCCCAGACCAGAAAATACCGTTGGGAATGTTCAAATGCTATAGTTATACCTGGGGCCCCACCTACCCCTTGAGCCATGGCTCATGAAGCCATACACTGGCAGCCTGGACAGTGGTCAGGAGCTGTTCAACTACAGGCTGAGCAAGTGCCGATGGTGGTAGAATGTGCATTTGGCCGTTTAAAGGGTCGCTGGCGATCATATACTTACTCGCTCAGACCTCAGCCAAACCAAATGTCCCGCTTGCTATTTGCTGCTTGCTGTGTGCTCCACAATCTTGTGAGACTAAGGGGGAGACATTTATGGCTGGGTGGGAGGCTGAGGCAAATCACCTGGCCGCTGAGTACGAGCAGCCAGAGACCAGGGCGATTAGAACGAGCACACCTGGAGGCGCTGCGCATCAGAGAAGCCTTGAAAACGAGTTTCAGCACGGCCCAGGGTACGGTGTGACTGTTTGCTTCCTTGATGAACCCTCCGCACTTGATGGACTTATTCAGTGTAAGCAACCCACCCTCCCCCTTTTCATTACAGGTTGGCGAAGGAAATAAATTCTGTATCGTTTAAAAATCATTTATTATTATTCATTAAAAGTATTATGCATCTGTTCAAAAAAAAATCATGAGTTTTCCTTACTAGATTTCCCTGTAAGCAACCCCACCCTCCCCCTTTCGATGTATTCTGTATTACAAAGGAACTATAAAAAAAAGGCAGAGAATTAGGAAGGTGTCCCCTGACTGCTGTGCTTTGGAAGGAGGGGAAGGGAAAGGCTACTAAGCACATTGTAGCGTAATTACAGCCTTTTCCTTGAACTCTGCAGGGGTGTGGAGGAGTAGGCGGGTGCAGAAAGCCTTCCACCACGCGTTCTTACACGTCTGGGTGAGGGAGATATGGGACGTGGGCTTGCAGGGAGGTTATACAGGGGCTGCAGTGGCACTCTGCTACTGTGCTGCTCTTCCTGAAGCTCCACCATGCGTTGGAGGATTTCAGTTTGAGAACGCAGCAGATCCAGCGTTTCTCTCTCCAACGCTGGTCTTCCTGCCTAGCCCTCTCAGATCGTTCACTGGCATCTTTCCTGTACTTTGCTACCACATCCTTCCAATCATTCTGTTTATCCCTCTCATTGCGTGTTACTTCAAATAATTTCTGTGAACATTTCATCTCGCGTCTTCTTCTTCCTCCGCCGTATCACAGCACGCCCTCGTGATGGCATAGGGACTTCTGAGAAATGTGCAGCTGCATGGGGAAGGCAAACCAGGGTGATAAGTATGTGGAAAGATACCTTTTACAGAGCAATGATAGTACTCTTTCACATAGAAACACTATCCACTTACAGAGCACATGTGATCTCTATACAAGGTCGCATTTTGTATCGTTTAAATATTCAGTGTCTGTGTGACTGGTGTGGCACACACACAGACGCAGGTACGGCCAAACGTACGTCCACGCGGCGATGGTAAGTGAGGCTTTAAAATTTTGACTTCTCCGCCGTTCATATACACAGTGATCTATATGATGCCTTGCTCCTGTTAAGAGGACCTGCAAAGCCCAAACCCCCCTCTTTCACATCCACCAACAGCGCATGGCTCCTATCATATACGATCGCTGCTAGTGATCACCCTACATCACCCCCCCCGCATCGCGTTGCTGGTAGCAGGGAAGAATCCTGCTTGCCAGACGCTGAAAACTCGTCGCTATCCCTCCTCCCATCCCCCCGCTCTGGCCAGTAGCAAAATCGCCATGTCTGCCCCCTGTTTACATTCCTGATGTTCTACAAGGTAACAATGGATGATATCTCTCTCCTGACAATAGCACCGCAGGAGGCAGATCGTTTGTTTATGCAATGCCTTCAGTGCAATGCCTTCAATGCCTGCAGTACCAAATGTCTTGCAAAATGCATGGCGTTGAAAAGTTACCTACTATGGGGGAACGGAGAAGGCTGTCTTGGCCAGAAATGTTCTCATATAGCATAAGGGTTTTTGAGTTCCTCCACGATCGATTCATGGAGATTAATTTGGAGGATTTTCACTCCATCCCCAGACATGTTAAACGAAATTTTCCTGTAACAGTAATGGCTGCGACTGCAGCAAAAGCCCTGGTGTCAATGCGATCTACAAAAACCGTCTTGTTTTAATCCGTGTTTGGTACAGAATGAAGGGACACTTACCGGAGGTCGCTTCCATGGCTTCACTGTCTGGGCTTCTCGCTTGGGAGCGCAGGGACTGTGATTCTTGGGTCTCAAAAAGATCCTGGCTGTTGGGGTTTACGGACTGCTGTGTGCTATCACCACGGTCATCTTCATCCTCAAATTCGTCTCCATCTTCCCCCTCGGCTACATCCTCAGAAACACTTGATATTTCAATCCCAAAGTCTGAATCCACGGACAGGGGTGGGGCACTGGTAGCGCTGAACCCCAAAATTGCATGTAGTTCAGCATAGAAGCGGCATGTTTTCGGCTCAGAGCCTGACCTTCCGTTTGCTTCTCTGGCTTTCTGGTAACCCTGTCTAAGTTCCTTCAGTTTCACTCGGCACTGAAGGGAGTCTCTGCTGTGACCTTTATCAGCCATAGACTTTGAAATTCTTTCAAAAACTTTTTCATTTCGTCTTTTGGAACGCAGTGCTGTGAGCACTGAGTCCTCACCCCAGATAGCGATCAGATCCAGAACCTCCTGTGTGGTCCAAGCTGGCGCTCTTCTTCGATTATCAGGAGACTGCATTGTGACGAGTGCAAATGAGCTCTGTGTGGTCACCTGTGTGTGTGCTGACCCTCACGGTGGACAATCAGGAAATGGAATTCAAAGTTCGCGGGGATTCAGGCTTTTTCCTGTTTACCTGGCCAGTGCATCACAGTTTAGTGTCCGATGCTATCATGAGTGCCCCTGTGACAATGGTTCTGAAACCCAAATTGGGAGTGGCTCACTTGGGGCAGAGTCAATCGCTCCCTTCTGGTTTCTAAAAATTGAGTATGTCCTGCCTGGACTGTCATAGCCACGACTGCCTGCCTCCAAGTGCCCCCCCCCCCCCGTTTATGTCACAAATAAGTCTATGTTTCTTATTCTTGTATTCCTCACGACTGCATGACAGAAATGGGGGGTGGGCCCTGCCACGGTAGCTGCAGAGGGTTGGGAGAGAAGTGAAGCAATGAGTGCGGTTCTTGCGGGAGAACCCCCTGTTAATACAGCCATGGAGTAGCTGCGCTCTTCTAATACACTTGACTCTTTCCTTCAGAGGAGTAGCCGTGTTAGTCTGGATCTGTAAAAGCAGCAGAGAATCCTGTGGCACCTTATAGACTAACAGTCTGTTAGTCTGTAAGGTGCCACAGGATTCTCTGCTGCTTTGACTCTTCTTGTAGTCAGGACTGACTCTATTTTTAGAGACAGCATAAGGGAGGGATTGACTCAGTGGCCAGTGAGTCAATCCCAAGTTTGCTTTTGCGTTGCGCCCCCGGCTGATTTTAGCCAGGGGCACTCATGATAGCAGCGGACAGTTCAGAGAAGGAGAGATAACCGTCATGTCATTGCCAGTTTCTCTGGCAGTAGACGGTACAGAACGACTGGTAACCATCTCTGCTATCATTGCAAAAGCAATTGAATGCTGGTGTGTAGCGCTCGAGTGTCGCCTCTGTCTCCACGGCATCTAGTACACAAATGGTGACGGGAAAAAAAAAAGCCGACGGTCTCTAGTGCTGCCGTGCTATTGTTTCTGCAAGGGCAATCCAGGAGAAAAATGTGCGAAAGGACTGTCTGCTGATGTTTTCCCGGAGCAAGGAATGACTGACGACGTTTACCCAGAACCCCCCGTGACCATTAACATTTGCATCAGGGGCCGGGGGATCATGGAGGACGGAACGGGGGTGCTGAGGACTCCCGCTATCCCACAGTCCTCAGCAGTCTCTTAAAACTATTTGCATTCTTGGCTTAGCGCCCAGTGTCTGTAGCTTACAACACGGTGTCTTTTATGGTTCACGGAACAGCTATTCAGTTTCCTTCCCCTACCCCCAGCACGAGAAATGAACTGCAGAGGCGAATCTGCAGATGAGGAGCATTTGGGAAGGCCTTTTTTGGCCCCAAAAAACCATGGCCAAGTGTTATTTTTTTTTTTTTTTTTTTTTTTTTTCCCAATTTTTTAACCAATAAGTTAATCTAGGTTGGTTGATTAATTGCTCTACTTGAACCAATCTTGCTCCTTTCCTGGTGGTAGATGTACAGTACTACTGAAAGTAGTGAAACGTTTACCATCTCCTCTTTGTTGTTACACTCACCGTAATGGGACAGATGGATAATAACCCTGTGAAATTTTGAAAGGAAATGGGATTAACTCACTTGGACTGGGGTCAATCCTGCCCTTTACGGTTAATAAAAATTAGAGTCAGTCCGACAAGAATGGATACAGATGTTATTAAAATCGTGTAGCCACAGCGCAGCTGACTCCGCATTCAGTTCAAGAGGGAGCCGCTGTTCCAAGTAACGAACCGTTGTTTCCCACACTACCTGGGCTACCCACAGCAGTGCCCCCCCACCATTGTTGGCAGTGATGTATATGAAGATGCATGGAATAAGATCACAGAAGTAGTTACTGAGATCAGATGAGGGGGGGACCACCATGGGCTATGAACGTCCATGCAGTTCAGATCTTTTCTTTACGCAAGAGAGGAAGTGGTCTGATGAAGCTCAGCCCCAGTGATAAGATGAAGACAGTTACCAGGCGGTCGTGTACCAATCACTGTCAGAAAAAAGGGAGTCATTCCCATGTTTCACCCCAGAACCCGGCCACCACTCAGCCAGAGCCAATCACTGGGCAGCCCGTCTACACCCCCCCCTCCCATGGGGAGAGGGTAGAGAAGCGGATACTCTCTCACCGCAGCAGCAACGCGGTCTTGCCACGCAGCATTTGGCATAGGCACTCCTACCTCTAGTAGGCATTGGTGACGCTTGCTTAACTCTCCCCTCCATTCATAGTGTACTCCCCTCACATATTATTTCACTTCTTATTATATCTACCGTTGCTCCGTACGGTTGCGGTATATACAAAACACCCCTCGTGTGCCATCGAGCCTCTGTATTCTCCGCGGTGAAGCCACCCCGCCACCCACATCCTTCCCCAGTAAGCCTCACCTTACTCGCCTCCGTTGTCCGCATCTCGAGCGCACATGCCAAAAATGGCAATATTTTTCCAGTAGACCGCTGTGGAGACTGGTCAGCTGCTCAGTGCCTCTCGTCGGTCTTACTTTACCCTCTCTCTCCTCTTTCCTAGAGTCTCGTGACTCCTCGCTCGTCGCATGTGTTGTTGTCTGGCTGTCTGCTCCGTTTTCACTGTTGTCACTGCGAGAGCTCGCCTGGTCTTATCTCTGCGTCTTGTCTCTTATGTCTTCAAACAGGTGCTGTCTGGCATTGTCCCTCGCTCATTTCCTTTCCACGGGACGCTGCTGGAATACAAGAGCACTTATTCGTCTTACACAGTGCCTCCTTCCTCCTCTCAGCCGTGTGCTCTTGTGGCTATTCGCCGTAGAGTTCATCGCAGGAGCGTAACTTTTGCATTTGAATGCATCGCCCCGTGGTGATCAGATCATGTACGTGAGAGAGTCAGCGAATTTGTCTTAAGCTCATCGCTTCACATGCATACTTCGTGCAGAAGCTTATGCGCTCGTGGTCATAGCTGGTGTCCCGTGGCGCATCCCGAGTTCGGATTGCGGCGGCGCGGTCCAGTGAGTGCATAGCATCGCTGTCACAGTCATAAGCACTCGTGCGTTCGGGGTTCTTGATCACTCATTACAGGCAAGTGTAACAGTATCTGCCAGTCTAGTGGAACCTCTGGAGAGCCTACATTGGTAGGTGTCCATCCGCTCTCCCTGCTCGTTACCCTCGAGCCGGTCTGTCCTCTGCTTGCTAGAACTGAGAAGATAGTTTGCCTGCCGCCTCCGTCTGCTTGACTCTATCGCTATCTCGCACTCCTATCTCGGTCTTCTCCTCGGGTCTAGGCGCGATATTTGCGTCTCACAATGCCTCCTATCTGCGTGTCAATGCACTTTTTTATAGTCATACATGAGCATGACGAATCAGCGCGCATGTGTCTTGACGTCTCTAGAGAGCCTATGGAGTATTCGGTGAGTGGTATCCAACGAGCTCTTCCTGCCTGCAATGTCTCTGCTACTAGAGATGGCTCTAAGCCCCAGGTCCAGTCTTTGGTACGGATTCCCATCCTCCTCATCTATTGATGATACCTTATCAATGTGGGCACTATTAAGTCTCTATTGCATCTCGCAAACCGTTCTCCCTTATTCCTACTTGCTCAGACGTGTGCTCTCTTGTGCATAGCCTCCGCTCTCTATCGACAGCTGATTTATGTCCTCTTGTCTTGACTCGATTATTATCGTCTCTGCTTCCCGTTGGGGGTTTGCCTCTGCGGATGCCCTGTAGTCGCTCCTCGCATTATGTGTGCCGCCTCGATGGTTAACATTTCGCGTTATAGTACGGCCTGATCCTCGGTCTGGTGCGCCGTCCTTTAAGAGAAGCGTGGCGGTGAGCTCCTATGCTCCCTCCCGCCATGGAGCTGTAGTCCCAGGCGACTGCACTATCGCCTCACCCTCCCAGTCTGGTGCCTCGGCAAATTTGCCGCTAGTCTCCTCTCTGTGCGTGGGCGTCTGCAGCGCAGTTTCTCTCTAGTCTATCCCTGGTTGAGGGCTTGACATTACGGAAGAAGCCGAGATATCTAGAGAATCATACTCTCTCTTCTGCCATCTTCTTCACGTTCTGTTGCAAGTGGGGGCAAACTTTAACCTGCAGCGATCGTCTGTTCTCTCTGACCGCGGCCGACATGGTTTGACGCGCATAGCGATACGTGTGAGAGAGGCTCTGGCGAAGAGTGATGGCGCGACGCAACCAGCCTCTTCACTACGTGCGACTCGCTGTTCGCCACTAGTGCCGAGAGTGGCTCGTGGATGCTCTCTGGTGAACACCGCTCCCTCCTCTGTGTGCACTATGCTGGCTCTCTGAGCGCCCTCCTTGCGCTGGGTCATTCCCTTACCTCTCTCGTCTTGTCAATAACCGCGCGCTCCGCTATAACTGCAGTTGTGTATGCTCTCGTCACTGTTCTCTTTATTCTATCAACGCTCCTATGCCGTGCGTTTCTGTGTCTCCTGTACACCTCAGGAGCTGGTTCTAACCTCGATGTAGTGGTGTGTTCTTCAATCCGCTAGCAACTGCTCCATACACATCCTTACGTAATTCTCCTCGTACCCTGGCTCTCCATGCTGAAGGCTATCTTTATGGATTGCCACTTGCATTCGCTCTTGCTGCCGATATGCGTGCACTCTCCTAGGCCTCACATACACGCTTTGCGTCTATCAGCACTACGCCAGAACTGTCTAGTAGCTCGATATACAAGCGGGTTCTATGCCCCGATGACTGGTGCGTTAGTCTGCTCGTTATTCTAGAGCACTCGCGCTCGTAACTTGGAGTCCAGAGTGCTCTAACATATGCCACTGGCTTTTTCCTAGTTGCTCTTCAGAGTGCAAACCTTCCTCCGCTTGGCCAGGGCTACTGGCGGTCCCCTGCGCCCTCAGGACATCCTCTCTCGCTGCCCTACTAGGCCAATGTGTCTCAGAGACATTCTCGTTCCCACACTCAGAACAGCCCTAGTCTCTGCGCTATCAATCCTACTCTGAGCTTGGTGCATAGTGGTATTTAGCGCTACTCCTCTCGTTTGGGAGGAGTTCCGAAATCGATTTAAGGAGGCGGTAAAATCGATATTAATGACGACGTCATGTGAACGGATACAGCGTTAAATCGGTATATCGGCCATTAAACCGATTTAAAGTCGCAGTGTAGACCTGGCCACAGACTAGCATTCTTAATACAAAATAATTCGCTCTGCTTTCTGTCTATATTGGTTATGGACCTGATTCAGAGTTTCTTGATATGAATAGGAGTATTTCTGGTGACAAAGAGCTTAGGATCAAAACCTATAAGTATATCCAAGAGGAGTGGTCCCACATGCATCAACCACTGGAATATGAACATGAGCAAAAGGTTTGTCAGAGGTATGTTGAATTATGCACAAATATTTTAATAAATCCTAATATAATTCTTTGTTTAAAATCCTCCACTACAACAAAGTCAATCTCCCTGTAGACAAATGAACTCCCTTCTGGCTTGCCCCCTCATGGGCTGGGTGTGGCACAGCGGGCTCTCCTCATCTAATGCCCCCTGCCCATGGTCACTTCAGTGCTCTGCCGCTTCTTGTGACTCAATCCCCACAACCAGGTCACTTCCAATCCCTATCCTCACTTCTTACAGGAAGGCTGGGTTTAGGGGCAGGCGACCACCTTGGGTGCCAGGCTTGGAGGGGCACCGAGCTCGAGGTGCTGTTTTTGTTGTTAGCTACAAAAACGGAAAATAGAATGTTTACGGTAAAATGTTTCAGGCACTCTATATATGGATTCATTTTTCACTCACCTCCTAGAACATTCTGGACCTTTGTAGAATCTCATGGAAGCTTCTAAAGGCATTCAGAATGGAGGGGCGGGAGGGGGGAACATGCTGAAGACGCTCCTTGCCTGCGGTGCCATTTGGTCTAGAGCCAGCCTTTTTCCAGGGTAATGGAGAATCCAAAAAAATAGTTCCAAGAGCTTGTGTGAGTCTTACTCTGAGCCCAACCATCCTACACCCCTTGGGTCAGGGTTTCACAACCTCTCTAGGTTCACCCTTCTTTCAGGGTAGGATCTTATAGGGTTCCCCTGGAGTCCTCCAACAAATCACCTCTGCAAATATAAACTTAAGCCACTTATGTCCTCCTCCCACTTGAATTTCTGTACCCCAAGTTTCCCCTGTGCTCTGTTCATAAGAGCATAAGAACGGCCATACCGGGTCAGACCAAAGGTCCATCTAGCCCAGTATCCTATCTACGGACAATGGCCAATGCCAGGTGCCCCAGAGGGAGTGAACCTAACAGGCAGTGATCAAGTGATCTCTCTCCTGCCATCCATCTCCATCCTCTGACAAACAGAGGCTAGGGACACCATTCCTTACCCATCCTGGCTAATAGCCATTTATGGACTTAACCACCATGAATTTATCCAGTTCCTTTTAAATGTTGTTATAGTCCAGCCTTCACAACCTCTCAGGTAAGGAGTTCCACAAGTTGACTGTGCGCTGCGTGAAGAAGACTTCCTTTTATTTGTTTTAAACCTGCTGCCTATTAATTTCATTGGTGACCCCTGATTCTTGTATTATGGGAATAGTAAATATTTCCTTTCCACTTTCTCCACATCACTCATGATTTACATCTCTATCCCCCTTAGTCTCCTCTTTTCCAGCTGAAGATCCTAGCCTCTTTAATCTCTCCTCATATGGGACATTTCCAAACCCCTAATCATTTTTAGTTGCCCTCTTTCTGAACCTTTTTAGTGCCAGTATATCTTTTTTGAGATGAGGAGACCACTCCTGTATGCAGTATTCGAGATGTGGGTGTACCATGGATTTTATAAGGGCTAATAATATATCTCCATTCTTATCTCTGTCCCCTTTTTAATGAATCCTAACATCCTGTTTGCTTTTTTGACCACCTTGCACACTGCGTGGCATCTTCAGGAGAACTATCTTCAATGACGCCAAGTCTTTTTCCCGACTCGTTGTAGCTAATTACGCCCCCATCATATGTGTGTATGGTTTGAGTTATTTCTTCCAATGTGCATTACTTTACATTTATCCACATTAAATTTCATTTTGCCATTTTGTTGCCCATCACTTAGTTTTGTGAGACTTTTGGAAGTTCTCAGTCTGCTTTGGTCTTAACTATCTTGAGCAGTTTAGTATTTCATCTGCAAACTTTGCCACCTCACTGTTTACCCTTTCTCACGATCATTTATGAATAAGTTGAATAGGATTGGTCCAGGACTGACCCGTTGGGAACACCACTAGTTACCCCCTCATTCCTGAGAATTTACCATTAATTCCTACCCTTTGTTCGCTGTCTTTTAACCAATTCTCAGTCCATGAAAGGACCTTCCCTTTTATCCCTGCGTTATTTATGTAAGAGCCTTTAGTGAGGACCTTGTCAAGGCTTTCTGGAATCTAAGTACACTACATCCCTGGATCCCCTTGTCCACATGTTTGATTAACCCCTTCAAAGAACTCTAATAGATTAGCAAGACACGATTTCCCTTTACGGAAACCATGTTGACTATTGCTCAACAGTTTATGTTTTTCTGTGTGTCTGACAATTTTACTCTTTACGATTGTTTTGACTAATTTGTCCGGTACCGATGTTAGACTTACCAGTCTGTAATTGCCGGGATCACCTTTAGAGGCATTTTGAAATATTGGTGTTACATTAGCTAACTTCCAGTCTTTGGGTACAGAAGTCGATTTAAAGGACAGTTTACAAACCTTAGTTAATAGTTCTGCAACTTCACATTTGAGTTCTTTCAGAACTCTTGGGTGAATGCCATCTGGTCCCGGTGACTTGTTTATGTTGAGTTTATCAATTAATTCCAAAACCTCCTCTAGTGATACTTCAGTCTGTGACAGTTCCTCAGATTTGTCACCTACAAATGCCGTCTCAGGTTTGGGAATCTCCCTCAGTTGAATACTTCCCTGGACTTCTTTTCTAGAGGTACAGGACTTGCCCTTGTCAGAGCTCACTCCACCAGTGGCTTCGCTGTCTGACTCATTGCCTTGTGAGAATTCCCTACTCAGGTGAGGATCCCAGGACCAACTCTCCCCCTGGGCTTCATCTTTGACCCTGTCAGTCTCTCCACACTCTACTGCAATGGTCCCTGCCATGGCGCCCGCCAGGGCATCTATGTGCACCCGCATACTGTCTGGTGGACGAGCATCCGCTGAAATGCCGCCAAGAAGCAGCCTCATCCAGAGGCATCGCTGCCAAAATGTCACTGATTTTTGGTGGTGACGCCTCTGGATGACGCTGCTTGTCGGCGGCATTTTGGCGGATGCTTGTCCACCAGCCATGGTGCTCGGTGGCTTGTTGTCCAGCACCCGCCAGATGAAAAAGGTTGGGGACCGCTGCTCTACTGCCAAGATAGGGACTTCAGAGTTCTTGTTTACCTCTCTCCCTTCAGCCCCACCCCTCTACTCTGGGCTTCATCTCCTCATAGTAATAACTAGCCAGCTCCTCTCCACGTTGTGACTTATCTTTAATGGACCTGGTCAACCCTGTAGAGGCAACTAGGTGCCTTCACTGAGTGCTCCACTTCCAGTTAGCTCTTGCTGAGCCAGTGTGGGGTATACACTCAATCACACCCTATTGCAGGTTCTCAAGCTGCGGGGGAGGCAATTCCTAGTGGATCAAAGACAGATTTCAGGGGACCATAGTCCCCCCCTCACCCTCCCATGTGTTTATTGCCCCTTCTGTGTTGCTAGGTGGGATGAGAAGTCTAAACATGTAGCGTGTGGGGGGGACATTTTTCTGTTGGAGCATGGGGTTCCAGGACAGCAATGTTTATATTCTTTTTTCCTTCCTGGACTGCTGTGTGTAATGATATTTTCTACTAATGCAATTGCTGGGCTGGAGACTGATATTTGTTTTTGTCTGTGTACGCAGTGCTGTGTTCATTGATCTGTAAATTGCTCCAAAAGAATAAGGAGAAGAAGAGGGACAGCAGGGGAGGGGCTAGGGGCTAGCCTCCACAGCCGGGATGAGCTGAAGGGCCAGGCAGGATGGTATCACGGGTCGGATGTGGCCCATGGGCTGTAGTTTGCCCACCTCTGCACTTAGTCATTAATTGATCTTGGGCCAGTTGCCGGGAACTGTATGACTCAGTTCCGCCCTCCCCTTGTAAAATGGGGGTACTAATTCTGCTCTGCCACATGATGGGAGGGAGCTTACAAGGCTTAATTCTTCAATGTTTGGTAAGGGCTTTGACCGCCTCAGATGAAAAGCGTTAAGAGTTACTGCCTACAAGGATCCTGCAGTCTATGCCAGCAGAAATGCAAACAAGGGGGCCACATTTTGAAAGCTACAATGACTTTGCAGCACAGCAGGAGAATGGCAAATCCACCTGTTCGAAACATAGTCTAGCCTTTGTGTGATCAGTTTGACGTACGCCTTCAATGTGAACTGAAGTAAGCGAAGTGACGTGGAATAATCCACGTAGCTGTCTCACATTTGTCTCCTTTAATTTACCTGTAATACTCTGTTAGGTTTGGAGATTAGGCTGTGCCTGAAACCATCTGTAACATCCATGCTGCTCTTCCATATCCATATGGAATAGGTGTGATCATCCCATTTTCTATCTATTAAGCATTTGAGGGCTTTGAACAGGCAACTAATTAAAAAACAAAACACCAACACAGCAAACACAGTTTGGTCAGATGAGTAAGAGGGGATGTGATAGTCATTTGCATAAGAACAGATGTGAATCCCAAGGGCCAGATCGTTCTGATATTCATGGGTGAGATTCATGGGTGAATCTCAGTCCCTCTGTAGGAGGGGACATCACTTCACTGGCCTTGTGGAGGGCTCTGTGGGTGGCATGGGCTCCATGGAGCAGAAGGGGATAGAGTTGGGGCAGGATCCAGAGGGAAGCCCCTCATCCTCCCTCAAAAGCAACTGAATACAGCCCCAGGCTGGATGAACATTTCTGCACATCTGCCATGCAGGAAACCCACCCTCCTGCCAACATCAAGAGCCACTGAAGTCAGGGAAGAGGGAGAGGAGTCATGCCACTGGGAAACAGAGGTGCCACTGTGGACCAGAGCCACTTCTGGGGTAGAGAGCCTCCATATGGGCTCTCCTGGGGTCTGCTAGGTATGTGGGATATTTTTCAGTGAAAAGGGAGGGACAAACCCTGCCGCCTGGTAGGACCATGAGGGGGAATGGCTACCAAGCGATCACAACTGACATTTCTCAATAAAAAGTCTCCTCTGGTGGCACTCCACATGGGGACGATCTGGCCCCAAGGAGAGAGAAGCTGTTTAGGCGGTGCTACAGAGAACAGGAGGAGAAGAGTAAGTTAAATAGCAAGTTAGAAATCCTATTAGCTGATCCTGCACCACTGAAATTGGTGGTAAATTTTGCCAATAACTTCAATAGGAGTAGTATCAAGCACTGAAACTGTGTAGTCATCTCCAAAGAAGGCAACAGGGACACCCCAACCATGACTGGCTAACCTAAAAATCTACCTCCCGTTTCTCCAATTGTATTACTATATACCCACAAATCCCCTAAATTTTCTCAAGTACTGTGCAACTGCCAGCATACTAAGGCTTAAACATCCACCCCTGCTGCTTAGCAGAGCTAGAACATGAGGGGGGAGAGTTAAGCCTGTTTTCAAGTAGGTGTTGTGCAGAGCTAATTTCTTCTCTGCAGTTTAGGCTAATGCCACATCGATTTTCTGATACTCTGCTACCTCCTTGTGTCTGCCTATTTGACATTTACAGGTTTTGTTCAATGTTTACACTTGACTTTCAATGTGGTTTTCCTGAGTCCTATGCAAACCGAAATAGGGAGCAGATATATTTCAGGACTGACGTCTGTGGCTAAGATCAGCCTCGCATTACGCTTAATATTAGCCCTAGCTAAGCTTGAAGAGTAGGTATAAGTAGCCTCTCAAGATTCCCACTCTGCATCATGCTCATTAAAGATACTATCTAAAAGCTTCCAAATCAGTGTATTTTCATGTACTAGTATATTCAGATCAACCACATTAAGAAAACAAGGTTGTAAATTGGAGTACTCAAAAGTTAAGAAACGCCAGAACTAAAGGTGCCTGTGCATCCTGAATTCAAGCCCTTCTCATAATCCAGATGCACATGGTATTTACTTACATTGATCACACTCCTTTTTCCACAGGTCTGCCACAGCCAGTGCACAGGATGGACAGGGCTCAGCAAATGGGCAGTGTCCAATACTTTTTATCTTCATTCAGTGTGAGGCCCTGGTACTATTTTCCAAACATCTAAATCCTGCTCTGAATGCAGAACTATTGATTTCCTTGTGGGCTTTTAGATGGCACTCATCACTAGAGTGTGCAAACATTAATGTGCTGCAAACATTAATGATCTAACCCTTACCCCCATTTTATAAACAGATGCAGGAACTGAGGCGCAGAGAGATTAAGGCTAACTTTGTCAGAAGTATTCACTGACTTTGGGTGCCCAGGGCCTGATTTTATCAGAGAACGTAGCATTTCCATAGCACTGTGTATGTTCAAAGCACAGATCCTATCTCCTATTGGATTTCAGCTGCAGCTGAGATCACTCACACTTCAGACCCTGGGGAGGTCACGTTGGGCAGCAAGCAGATGAAGAACACAGTTAGTGGCCAGTAGAACATTTTGACTTTCTCAGCACCACATAGGAACTCTGTGGCAGAGACAGGGACAGAATCTAGTTCTCTAGGGCAGCACTGAACTGCTTTACCCATTAGACCACCTTTCTCTTCGTTCAATACTCTGCTTCATTCACTGCACATCTCCCAGATCCCATCCTTGCCCTTCACTTATTTCTTTCTTTTTCTACGGCTCCTACCCGTTACCCTTCTTAGCTCCTGTCCCCACCAACACAACTACCTCAGCCCTTCTTCCCACAATTCCTGCCCCCCCACACCCAGTCCTCACCCCACCAAATTCCAGTCATACTGTGTACTCCTCCTCCATGCTGTCTGGTGGCCAACAGCAGGGGCTAGGAGAGCACAGGAGAGGCAGTCAGCCCTAGATAAGCATGCTCTGTTGGATGGTGCCTGCACAGTCTAGTCAGCACTGCTGGAAGGAGCTGTGTGGGGATGGAGCATGCTCAGTCATTCTGTGGAGAGGGCACACGTGCAGTCTTGCTGGCACATAGGATTTGTGAGGGGACAGGGTGTCCTTAGTGCAGATAGTCTTTCCAGAACAAATCAGCCTGAAGCAGACATCCAGCTTGGCAAATTTCAGCCCAAACAGTTGAAATTTGGCAAAGTTACAATCTAAAAAGCTTCTTAATGTACAAAAAGTGTTATGCAACTTTAACTTATAGGCATCACTACCAGCTCTACCTATAATATTTGCACATAGGACCTGAGCCAAACCTCATTACAGTTAATGGAAGCACTCCCTTTGACTTAAATGGGCAATGAATCAGGCCCAGAGTGTGATGTAAATAGGTGGCACCTTAAGCCTGAGAAACAACAGTCATCTAATATTCCTTAGTCACCCTGGTTGGAGCTCTCCTGGGCCACCTCATTTGTGTGTATATGGAGTTGGCCTTTGTATCTCCCTTCTTCCTTTGAGTTTTAGTGGACGTATGAGCTGACAACTTTGTTGCTGTTGTGTGTGCCAGGAATGTCAAGGAAAATGCCCCTTTAGTTCTGTGGTGCATGTAGCAACTGCATACCTCCAGCGTGGTTCTTAAAAGGAGCTTCCAGGTCTCACTCCGCAGGAATCTAATCGGTACCCCTGGCATCTGAGGACTGGATTGCAAGAGGCAAATAAGAATGTACACTTCAGGCCAAGGCTAGAAAAGGAGCCAGCTCATCATCACATAAGTTAGTTGTGACCCCTTTGGGAGGGTGTGACCCGCAGACTGAGAGCCACTGCTCTAGTGATACTGTTTTCCTGCCACAGAACAAGCTGTGAAAGTCAAACTGCCCTGCTTAAAAAAGTGGCTTTAAAACCATTCCCAGAAGGTGGGAGGGGCACAGAGGTCATCTTTTTACAGCCTTCTGCTGTAGAGCCCAGAAAGTACAAGGCATGAAGTGGGCTATTTTGCTGAAGAGCAAACCTGAGAAACTTTCAGGGTTACTCAGAAGACTGAGTAAAGGACTAACATCATTACTTGTTTCCATTTAATTCTCTCAAGGCAGCTTGGCAAGGTGCAGAGAAGCATTTATAATACAGAGGTTATGATGCTGGGAGGTGGGGTCAGAAGTAACAGTAAGACTGTCACAGGAGGCACTCATTGCTAGGAGTGCCTTCGCCTGGCCACTCTGGGAATTAGCTTCTTCCAGGTCCAGGGCCGCCTTATACTTCATATCCTACTGCTACCGTGTCTCTGGGTGCCCCGCCTTTGTGACATGGCCCTCTGGCTTGGTCACTATTCATGTTTCCCCTTCCATGATACTAAAGTTTTTCAGGGAGCTTGTTCCAGGGCATCGGCCACTTCCTCATTGACTGGTAGGGGAACCAAGACTCATACTCTACTCCGAGTTCCAGCTCAGAGATCCACCCTCTACTCCAGGTTCCAGCTCAGGGAACCACTAGACAGCAACCAAAATCTATACCCTCCTGAATCTTGCTGCCTTTCCCCTGAGCCTTACCTTTCCTTCTGGTGCTCCCCACTCCTCCAAGGAGTAACGATAGGTTACTTATTTCTACAGCCCCAAACACACCTCCCAGAGAGTGACTGCAGACTACTTCCCCTGAAATCTCCCCACTGTGACCAACTTCTTGGCTTTATAAACCCAGCCCAGCTCCTTCCTGCTCAGCTGGGCATCCTCTCTCAGTTCAGGGAGTGCTTAAACCACCTGAGTCCCCTCAGCTGTGGCCTATCTGTTTAATTGCCCCCCTGCTTAGCCTACATTAATCCTTTCAGGGTAAGTGTGGAGTCAGGCCCGCCAAAAGCAATTCCAGGCCCCAGGGCAGAACAGTCAATGGCTCCCCTAGAAAGGGATGGCTGAGTTTTACGATACTACTTTTTATCCTATTGATAACACATTAGAACCCACTATGCATAAGTTGTGGCATTGCTTGATCTAGTTAACTATTTTTTTTCAGTTACAGCTCCAGTATTAAACATATTGCGAGCCTAAATATAAGATGTAGAATTTGTTAATTTTGAATTATATTTAAATTAAATGAATACATTATAGAATGAATATATAAAACATTTAAAGAAGCACAAAGTAAGAAAACACATTAAGTATCAAGTAGGCTAATTAACCACCTCTTCGTGATTCATGTGTAATCTAAAGACAAGATAAAAACTGCTATACAAGATGTAACTGAATATGGCCAACAACGTTAAAATATGCAATAATAAAGCAAATATTTTAAAAGATTTAAAAAAATATACTCACAAAATACCCGAATGTGGAAGAGGTCCTGAACTGCTCCAAGAGGCCCAGGGGACAAATGTCTCTAACCCAGGCTTTATCTCCTGTCCAGCCATAGACCTGCTCCCAGTGAGAACACACGGACCATTGGCGGACACTTGACCATTGCACAGCTGAGACATTAGAGTGGGGATCCCAGGGCAGGAAGCACCTGCTGATGCCCCCATGCAACCCCCCTTTGGGCTCAGATCCCAGCAGAGGCTGCAGGAAAACAGGAGGGCAATGTATTGAACTCCCAGTCACTGAGGAACCTGTCTGGGCAGCTGGGAGAGCGAAGGAGCTGCAGCCCTGACCCTGCACCCCAAGTGAGCCAGGCTTCTCTCCAGCCTGCACTTGCTGCCCAGAGGATAGGCAGGACATGAAGTCATGAACCAGAGCTAGTGCCCAGCTGATGGATCATGAGAGGGGCACCCAGATGCCACTCAGACCCTTTTAAATTGCCAAGCCCCATGGCAATTGACCCCTTTGCTCCCTCTCCCCTGGTCAGAGAGCCTATGTATGGTGAGCATCCATGCACAAAGAGCTTGAACCTGACAAACATTATCGCCTAACAAGACAAGAGAAATTTGGAGCCGGAGATTGACTTGAGGAAATACAAAGAGAATTTATTTACAGGATATGGATGAGGGAAGAGCTCTTAAAACTCTCTACAAGAGTCTAAACACCAAAGAGAAGTGGGAGGAATACTATATGTCCAGTGGGCTATAACTAGAAGAGCACCGGGGTGAACTGAAGCAAAGACAAAATTTAGGCTGAATCTCAAGAAAGATTTCCGGTGGCGAGATCTGTTAGGCTGTCAACAATTTACCCAGGAGAGCCCCATTACATCATTAATAAAAAAAAAAAATCAGACTGAAGACTTCACCAGAGAAGCTAGAGAACTCTACATTGGCAGTGTGAAGATGCTTCTAATTGAGGCCAATCTGAGTGAATTTTAACCATGAAGTTTAAATCTGGAGTCAAACTTCAGGAGTGCTTGGAATCAAGGTTTTGGTCTCCCCACCACTAAACCTGATCACCAGGATATCAAGGGCAGGGAAGAAGTAGCTGCACTGGGGCCCTCCAAGTCTTGGGAAAAGTCAGATCAAACATGTTTTGGGTGTTTATACTAAAACAGACAATGAAGGACAATGGAGTGTAACATTTCATAGATTCATAGACTCTAGGACTGGAAGGGACCTCGAGAGGTCATTGAGGCCAGTCCCCTACTCTCATGGCAGGACCAAATACTGTCTGGAGACCATCCCTGATAGACATTTATCTAACCTACTCTTAAATAACTCCAGAGATGGAGATTCCACAACCTCCCTAGGCAATTTATTCCAGTGTTTAACCACCCTGACAGTTAGGAAATTTTTCCTAATGTCCAACCTAAACCTCCCTTGCTACAAGTTAAGCCCATTGCTTCTTGTTCTATTCTTAGAGGCTAAGATGAACAAGTTTTCTCCCTCCTTCTGATGACACCCTTTTAGATACCTGAAAACTGCTATCATGTCCCCTCTCAGTCTTCTCTTTTCCAAACCAAATAAACACAGTTCTTTCAGCTTTCCTTCATAGGTCATGATCTCTAGACCTTTAATCATTCTTGTTTCTCTTCTCTGGACCCTCTCCAATTTCTCCACATCTTTCTTGAAATGCGATGCCCAGAACTGGACACAATACTCCAGTTGACGCCTAACCAGCGCAGAGTAGAGCGGAAGAATGACTTCTCGTGTCTTGCTGTTAATGCATCCCAGAATCATGTTTGTCTTTTTGCAAGCGATCACAATTGTTGAGTCTTTAAGCTTGTGGGTCCACGATAGACCCTAGATTCTTTCTGCGTCTCTCGTTTCTGTCTCTTCCATTCTGATGTGAACTGATTGTTCTTCTAAGTGGAGCACTATTTTGCCTTTGCTTATTAAGATTCATCCTGGTTAGACAGTAGACCATTTTATCCAGTTTTGAATTAGACTGCTATGCCTTCAAATGCATTGCATCCGCTCCAGTTTGGGTAGCATACTGCAAACGTTTTAAAAGGCGTACTTTTTTTATGCACATCTAAGTTCATGATGAAGAGGTGTATACAGTAGCCGTCCCAAAACAGACGCCAGGCGGACCCGTTGTTTATATCTTTTCAGCAGGATTGGACACAATTAATACTCCTCTAGTAGGCTTATCGCATTTATGCCAACCACTCACACACGGGTATTGAGTCCACCAGCATCTAAAGTGTATTTGCAGTATTAGTGTATTTGATAAGCAATCATGATACGAGAACTGGTAATAAATGACTTACTAAGAAAGTCAGGTAGACAATCCACTCAATTCTCCTATTGCTGCAAGGCTCGTCTATCTTTAGTCAAAGAGAAGCTAATCATGTAGTTGAGTTGGACAATATCTGGCTTCTTTACAAATCCTGGTGGTTGATCCCTATAAAGAGATTACACAATCGTGTTAGCGGCAAGATATTTCCTTAAATTACTGTGCTCCATTATCTTCTTGGCATAGAAGTAAAACTAATGGAGTCGTAATCGTCCTGGGTTGTTTTTATTTCCCTTTTGATGAGCCGGGACTATATGTTGCCTGTTCAGATCATTTGAGAATTTCTGATCTCCGATGAGATGTCTCCAAAGGAAATGCAAGAAAGGGCTAAGATACCTCCTCTGTTAGCGAGTCCTTTGAGTACCAGCACCTAAACGGGCATTATTCATCAGGCGCTAAGTGATCTTGCAGGGCATACTAATAGTATTATAGAGATTTGTGATAACGCTTTAGTTTTTGTATGTTATTTATTTCTTTTCTAAACCTATCCCCTTGCCATTAGCATTCACTATGTTAGGCATTCCTTCAGACTTCTCAGTGAAGACTGAAACAAAGAAGTCATTAAGCATCTGCTATTTCCAAGTTTCCTGTTATTGTTTCTCCCTCTTCACTGAGCACTTTTACACTGTAGAGTCACTCAGTCCATTTTCAGGCATTTGGGATTCCTATTTGCATGTTCACTCTGTGCAGATACACCACAAGAAACCAAGCTCTGAAGTACATTGTCAGACCTGGAACTGGTCAAAAACAGTTTGAAAAATGCATGAAAAACGTCAAAGTCATTTTCGTCCTGTAAAGGCAAAACAGAGCCTTTTTGCAAAATAAATCCAATTTTTAAATTTTTCTTTCCCCCTATGTTCCCCAAATTTTTCCAGTGAGGGCAATAAAATCAGTGATGTCTAGGGTCTGGGATTCCTCCCCGCTTCTTCTTCCCTCCCCCTCCCCTTTCTCTCTCTTTTTCCATTTGCCATTCTGTAATTTTTCAAAAGTTGAGGAAGTTTGAGGTCAGGGCCTGTGACCTGACAAAGGGGTGAAAGGGTGAATTAGGGATCGGAGCAGAGCAGAGAGGGCTTCCTGCTCATTTCCAGTAAGTCGACCAGTGGTAGGAAAGAGAGCACAGGAGTTATTGTGGAGGTCAGAATTTATTTCCTAAGACAGGAAGAGCCTCAAATTGTTCAGCTGGTTGGTTGATTTTATTTGGGAGATGAGAAATGAAAGTGCATGAGGAGAGAGAGTCACCACTTATTTTGGGCATCACCCATCACTATTATGACCATAACTGGTCAGGACCTCAGTCTGATGACTCATCCAGCTAAAGGCCTGTTTTGTAATCATTATTAAGCTACCATTGAAGCAGTACAGATGATCCAATTAAGGTGGCTCCATGGATTGACAATGTTGGAGGTGAAGAACATCTGTGGCTGATTGGAAGAAGTGATACCATGTTGAAATCCAAATCCAGAGGAGCAATTATACAAAAACTCTTAGTAGGCAAGTTTTAGGGGAAACTTAAAAGCAAATTGTAAAAACAGCCTGACCAAACACGCGGCAGCAGTTTATAGAAAATCAATTGTTATGCCTCGGGGACAAGAAGAGAGAAACGTGCCCAGAATATCAACAGCTTGATAAAAAAAATAGTGAATTTCCCCAACGGATGCAGCAAGGTTACCAGCAATATCAGGTCATGAGCAACACAGCCAAACAAAAGGATTTACCCAGCCTCTTCCCTCGGGCAGAGGAAGGACGTGAAGAAGACTCACATTCCAGAGACTAAGAAGAGTTCAGTAGGGAAGCGTGGATTCTTGTCGAGCGTGTGCTTGCGGTTTGGTGCCTCATTGTCATAGCCACATAATATACTAACAAAAGGGGATCTTGCATCCCTCCTTCCCAGAACTCAGTCTCTTCCTGGCTTTGGCCTGGAGAGAATGATTAGGCCCTATTTTAGGTTTCCTGGGCAAGTTCCATTCATGGGTTCAATGGTCAATGGCTGGGATCCACAGAGGGACTTAGGCACTGGGACACTGAGTGTTACGGTGCCTCACTGTTAGGTGCCTAGAAAACCACAGGAACAACCATGCAATCCACAAAGCTGAGTGAGGTGCCTAGACCCCGGCTCCCTCTACAATGAATGTGGGGGAGAGACAAGCGCCTTAGAATGTGATCCACCAAAGCACCCATGCTAGGCAGGGAGCTGCCTAAGCTAGCCAATGAGAGATGCCAACTAGATGGGGTTGTTCTAAGCCCTGGATCTCTCATGGAGATAGGTGCCTAAGTCTGGGTTTCAGAAAGGTGCCTCTCTCTTCTTAGCAGTCTACAATTGGGGACTAGGAGTCAGGCGGCTTAGGTGCCTCTTGTGGGAATGATTTAGGCACTTGCCTTGCTCCACACCAAGTAGCTTGCTGAGGAGGTGGTGTCCACCTTATCAGTTTCAATCCGGTGGCTAGAACACTCACCTGTAATGTGGGAGACTCTGGTTCAATTTCCCCTGCTGGAAGAATGGATTTGAGTAGGGAGGGCTTCCACCTCTCAAGAACTTGCTCTAACCACTGAGCTGGGGCTCTCTCAGGCTCTCCAATTGAAGCTATTCCACTGTAGATAACTACTTAAGTAGTTACTGGATTAGAGCAAGAGAGAGAATGACTCTGTAGTCCAGTGGTTAGGTCACCCATGGGTAAAACCCAGGTTCCAGTCCCCCTGCTCCAAACACTCTTTTATTATTTAATCCACAGTGGAACAGATTCAGCAGGAGAGACTGAGGCAGCTCCACATCAGAATAGCCCCAACCCAGTGCCTAGCGCACTATCCTGAGTGGTGGGAGACTCCTGTTTAAATCGTCTCTCCCTTTCTAGCAGAGAGGGAGGAATTGAACTCAGGTCTCTGTCTTCCACAGCCCAGGTGAGTGCTCTACCCACTGGGCTAAAAGTCATAAGATGGGCACCACTTCCTCCTCTGGCAGGATTTTGAACAGGACCTGATCCAGTAGGTGGCCTCTAAACACGTCTAGTGCAAGGGTGGCCAACCTGAGCCTGAGAAGGAGCCAGAGTTTACCAATGTACATTGCCAAAGAGCCACAGTAATACATCAGCAGCCCCCCATCAGCTCCACCCCTGCTCCAAGTGCCTCTTGCCCACTTGCAGCCCAATCAATTAGCAAGTCTCCTTCCCTCCCTGCACCTCCCAATCAGCTGTTTTGTGGCATGCAGGAGGCTTAGAGGGGTACGGGGAGGAACAAGGGTATAGCAGGCTCAGAGGAGGGGGAGGGAAGGGTGGAGTGGAGTGGAGATAGGGGATGTGTCACAGCCAGGAGTTGAGCAATGAGCACCCCCTAGCACATTGGAAAGTTGGCACCTGTAGCTCCAGCCACAGAGTTGGTGCTTATACAAGGAGCTGCCTATAAACTTCTGAAAAGCCGCATGTGGCTCCGGAAACACAGGTTGGCCACCCCTGCCCCTAGTGGATTGGGCCCTGCATGCAACTTAAGTAGCTGAACACCAGTCTGCTGCTGGTTTGTGACTTGCTCTGGGGCTTAGGCAGGGGATAGGCACTCAGACACCTAGAGGGAGGCAGCAGTGCACATGCCCAGAGGCAGAAACATAGGCATCAAGAAAATTTTAGTCTGAAAATTTAGGCAACAAGTGAGTTTAGATTAAGCAGGAGTATAGTGGATCTCAAGAGAGCCAAAACTAAGACTTTGGCACTCGTAACACAGTCCTCTGCCCACCCCTCTTCCTGGGCCCACTAGCTGCCCCAATAAAGCTCAGAGAGGCTTCTAGTTCTACAGCACCTGTGGCTTTATTTATACCCTGTTCTCCCACCACCAGTGATATACTATATACAGCACTTGCAGACCTTACAATCTCCTCTCCAGCATCTGCCTGCAGACATTCTCGTTCTCATTCTAGTTCTCCCCCCCCTCCCCATCTTCGGGGGGGGGGGGGGGGCGGCCGGCCGGCCTTTATAGCCCTTGAACTCTCAGGCCCGCAGGTGCAGCCCATTCTAAAGGCCAGGCACCAGACTTCTTCCCAATCCCAATCTATTTCCCCTGATTGGAGCTGGCTGAGCAGGGGCTAATTAGGTGCCATTGCACCAGCACCCTGCTACAGCACCTAAGCACCATAGTGCTTAGGAGAATGAGTACGAGTCACACCTTTGGAAAGGGGCTGTTGGAATTCTGTATAGACAGATAATTCAGGGAGGCGCAAATCAATTAGCAACTTGCCAAAAGCCCAGCCCTGATATCTGTATATATATTTACTTCCATGTGTTTGATCAGAATTAAATAGACATATGTAGAAGTATGACCACAACTCAGCATACCCCTTTATGGGTGGGGTTGGCATTGCAGGACTTTCTCCCTTAGTCAGTTCCTTCCAACCATGGTTCAGATATTTTGTTGCTCTGGTTCTTCCAGTGACTCAGCCCTCCAGATAGCATCACATACAGCCTCACCCCTTCCAGGGTTTCAGTGTGTCAAACACTGTCCAATACAATACTGATCATCAATACTACATCTCCTGCCACTGCTAAACTGCTCTTTAATCCCACTCTTCTGTCACAGCAGGAGGTCCCAGGTTACTTTCCAGAAGAACTCAACAAGCCCAAACACAATTTAAGCCACTTCTGCATATTCTGGGCTTATAGTTATCAGGCTCTCCCCAGATCCCTGTTCCATATCCAGAACACCAAGACATAGGACTAGTAGGGTCACAAACCCTCCAGGATTGCCCTGGAGTCTCCAGGAATTAAAGACTAATCTTTAATTAAAGATTATGTCATGTGATGAAACCCCCAGGAATACATCCAACCAAATTTGGCTGGCTGCATATCTGTGCCCACCCCATGGGTTTTCCCCCAAAGCGAGGGAACTCTAGCTTATAACTGTAGTCCTCCCTTCTAGGTCCCCACTCCTTCCTTTCCAAAGCACCCCAGGAAGTGTTTAATAAGGAATTGAATTGGACACCCCTGTAGGTACAACAAGTGGGCTAAATGAGCTCTCAGGCTCTTGTTAACCCTTGTCTACCAATGTGGGATTTACACACTCCATCAGTGCATAACTGCTTTTTGCCATTACCTAGTATTGTCCGATAGATGTGGCTTGTTAGTTGTGTTTTCTTGCAATGAATAAAGAGGGCCAGATTCTTTCCTGTACCTAGATCCACTAAGTGGAGAGAGCATGAAGAGTCAGGAAACTGGTTACAGTTCCCTAATGGTCATGGTTCATCTGGGCTGGTTTGGCCCTTATGTAGGTTACAGCAGCCAAAAGCCAAGGTCTGTCTGAAACATCCCCTAAAGGGCTGAATACCAGCTGTGACTAGGCAAAAGACAGTGAGCCACACCCTGCATACTCCCTGTCTTGATCTCCCCTTCCCCAATTTGTCCCCTGTGCTAGGGCCTAGAAGAGGGTGGAACAGAGACTGGGTCTGCTGGCAGTGAACCAGCTGAGAACTCCCAACACCAAGGAGATTCTCAGCAGGCTAAATCCAGCTTCTGTACTTGCTTATTGAGCATAGAGATCTGGTGCTTATTTGCAGGGGCTGCACTTTGAACAGCCCTGCTGTAATACATGAGCCAAAATTTTCCTCACAATTCCACCCGTGAAACCTTATCGACTGCAGTGGGCTAGAAGCAGGGAGGCAGTGTGGCCAGTGGACAGCACATAGGACTAGGAGCTAGGAAACCAAAGTTCTTTTACCAGCTCTTCTTCTTGGGTGGTCAGTTAGCCCCTCTTTGGCTCAGTTTCCCTATGTGTAAAATGGGATAACAGTGCTTATTTATCTTTGCAGCATGCTTAGAGATCTATAGATTAAGTAAGGAACAAGAGGAGAGTTTATGTTGGTAGTTAAATAAATACATGCGTCTCTGTGACAGGGTGTTTGGCCCACACCAGCCCTGAAAGGGTTAAGGAAGCTCAGCAAGGGCCAGTTAAAGTAGGCCCCAGATGAGTGGACTAGGCTGGAGGAGAAACCCCTGATTGGAGGATGAAGCTCACCTGAGCAGGTGTGGGCTGGGCTAATATAAAGCCAGTAAGCTGGCAAGTTGCTTTGCAATAGAAAGAGGGTTGGTGGGGAATTCTCTGACTCCAAAGAAGGAGTTATTTGAGAAAGAGCATGGATGGAAAGGGAGTAAGAGCTGATGAGGATATCAGCAAGAAAGCAAAGCTAGGGGAAGGAAATATTACAAAATGCTGTAATTGTAAGATTCCTAGTCAAAGAAATAAGATTAGATGATGTTAACCCTGTGAAAATAGCTGACTAGATTTGGAAAAAAGCATAGGGGAGATTGTAAGAGCTAGGAGGCTGTGAAAGGGTGATCTTTTAATTGAATGAAAAAACACAGAACAAACTGAAACTCCTAAAACTTAAAATAAGTTGTCAGCTCCCGAAGTATTTGATGGGAATAAAGGAGGTAATATGTAGTATGCTATTACACCTGATCAATGATCAGATAACTAATAGCATAAGAGAAGATCACTTATTTAGTAAGTAAGAGACTAATTGTGGAGAAGGAGAAAACAAACCATCAGCAGCTGTACTGATTATATTTAAGGAAGGGACTCCATCTGAGAGAGTAACTCTAGGGGTTTTAGATATTCAGAATCAAGCCATATAACCTCCTGCTGAGGGTATGGGCATGTAGCAGATGTTTGTAAAAGGGAAAATAAGATGCAGTAGATGTGGGGGAGAGTATTCCTATTAAAACTGTATAGAAGCAACAAAGATCAAATGTAGTAATTGGGGTGGTAATCACAGCCCAACATAGAGGGTGAGTTGCAGCAAGGCAAGCTAAAGAGACACAAAAAATAGTGAATAACCTATCTTAAGCGATGCTGACAGAAGATTCTCAAAGCATCGAATGGAGAGAGAAGAGATAATCAGTGCAGGAAAAGATGAACTGCAGGCACAGCCTCATTCTGTAAAGAACACTGGAAGGGATAAGATGATATACTGGGAATGGAAGAAGAAAAGTGATAAATTGTACATCACAAGCTGGGAAAAATCAAAAAATGAATAACAGCAAGTATAGTAGAAAAATACTTGTCTATTAATGATGTCAATGGACTGCATTTGTGCAATTTTGAATTAAACTAATGGAGAAATATAACTAGTGCGGGGATCTCAATCTTTTGTTAGAATGCCACCAGTCTGATAGTACATGGCCAAGAACTAAAAGAAAATATCCTGGAAATGAAAACTCAACCAGATATCCTATGGATCCAGGAAACATGGCTGGTCAAAAAGCTTGCTTTTAGATTCCCAGAGTATATTGCCTTTAGGCAAAACTGAAAACTAGGAAGAGAAGGCATTTGAACTTTCATCAGGGAAAGATTAAACTAAATAGCAATAGAGAATGAAGAAGCAGCCTAGAATATAATGCTGTTGAGATCCCAATGCAGAAGAGTAATATTTCTTTAAGGATTTATAATGCCTATAGAATCTATGTGGAAAATTAGAAAGCTTGGAACTACAAGACATAGTGAAGAATGAAAACATATGATTATTTAGGTCATCACATATAATTGTGGGGAAGTAAGACAGCTGATAGAAATGATGCATTCTTAGGAAAGTTCTTAGATGGAAATCTAGTGGTTTTAAACAATAGCATTTCAGCTAGATTTAGTGTAACAGAGGCTAAATTTTCCAACTTAGATCTGGTAATTATAACAGCCTATATTGCAAGTAAATGCAACTGGGAAATATATAAGGAAGAAGGAATGGGAAGTAATCATTTCCCTATGCTTATTGCTTTTAAAGTGCAAGGTAAGGTTGAAAGTAATGGAAAACTACCCACTTGGAATTTTAAGAAAGCTAATTAGGAGATATTTACAAGTGAATGTACTGAATTTTGTTAACCTTTGTGAGAGTGATAACAAAGAATCTCAAAGACAGTGTAACACATGATTAATAGCAGGAGTTACTGTAGTCATATCTTGTCTATTGAAGTACCCCAAAATTAAAAGCTCACTTCCATGGAGGAATGACTGCAAAATGGCAGTTAAAGAATGGAACATAGTCTATAAAAACACAAAATACAATGAATAGTGAAGACCTAATGGCATATAAAAGAAGTAAGGCAATAGTACAAAGAATTGGAAAAGGATCAAAGAAAGAACTGGAGGAAGTACTGTGGACAGATAAACATAATCAAGGCATCAGAAATATAAAAGCAAATAAGAGAATTGAATTCAGACTAAAAAGTAGCCACATATTGGGATTGACAATATAGTTAGGAGCTGAAGTTTTTTAGCAGAAACTTTCCAAGCTGTGAGTAATGATGAAAACCTCAGTGAGGTTTCCCACCAGATTAAAAGACAATGCACTGAAGAGAATCACGATCTATTATGTAATCAGAGTAAACATGAAGATACTCTATTGAATGATTTTGTACGTGTGAATTTGAGAAAGCTATTGATATCAGCAATAATACATCCCTAGGTAAAGATAATATATGTAAAAACGTTTAACCCTCAAACTGCTTTCAGAGATATCTTGGAATTATTTATCACTATATAGGGGAAAAGGAGTGATACAGATAGGTGGAAACACGAAGTAGTGATTCCAATATGAAAACCAAGCAAACTATTCACAAAAGTGGATGCCTATAGACCAATTACCATTACATCCTGTCTGCATAAAAGTACAGGGGGGATGAAAGATTGACTTCCTAATAGGAAAAACAATGGCATTATAGGTATGGTGCAGAATGGTTTTAGGAGAGGAATATGCACCATTGATCACTAAATGAAAACTGAAATACAAAAAAGTATGAGACACAAGGGTTTCATGATAGCTGCCTTTCTAGATAGTGAAAAAACGTACAACACACTCTGGAGGGAAGGCTTATTATACAAAGTAGGTGCACAAGGATAAGGGGAAGAATGTGTGGGTAGATTAGAGAAGTTTTGAGTAAAAGGACCAAGCAGGTCAGAGTGGGAAAAGTTTTTTGATCATAAGAGAGTGGGGAAAAATGGTCATAAGAAATAAGGTTGAGTTCATAACACTTCAGTATTATGATAAATGATCCCCCAAACAAACAAGTGTCATTCTAGGTTGGAGTCATTTTATTAGCAGATGATTGTGCTTGGTGGGTTAGGACAAAGAAAATTGAGGTGGCAGAAAAGAGAATCAACAATGTGTTCGTAGAGACCTCTGACTGGTGAAATGCATGGGTTTTCACATTCTGCATTGCTTATACCCACGGATTGAGCTTTACAAAAAGGAAAGTTACAAAGGAAAGTGACAAATAAACATAGTACCCTTAAGAATATGAACCTTTTAACTATTTGATACTAAATTACTTTTAAAAGATCATATAAACCCTGTTAAAGAGAAGCAAGTTAATTCTTTATGTATATTTAAGTCTTGCTGGGAGTGATAGGTGGCGGGGTAAGAAAACACTGCTGATGGTACACAGAGACTTAATCAGATCAGTTTTTGAGCATGGCTGCCAAGCTTTTGGGTCAGCATTAAAATCAGAACTTAGAATACATTCAAGTCCAGGTACTACAAATGGCGTGCAGTGTACTTATTACATCTATATGTGTACTGCATATAGCTTCTAGTGACATGCCAATTACACTATGAATGAAACTACTGTATCTAACTTTCTGGGCCAAAGTTAATGGGAACTGCAACGATGAAAATACTAAACAAATTTAGGAGAGCTGTTGGGAATTTGATAGCCAAACTGTAGCACATGTTAGAACTCCACATGCCATTAGAGTTGATGTGGATATACGAGTTGAAAGACAAGGAAAAATTGAACAAAGTCAACTTTTAGTCATGTGAAAATTAGTTATGGATGGAAAGTCACATGTGCCAACTTGGATTTAGATTTATTTTAGAAATTTAAGAGTAAAAAAGAGACAATAGGCAATAAGTATGAAGTGTACCATGTATAGAGGAGAAGTGGAATCAGTTTTGTCAAATATATGCAGATGGGTCCAAAAAAGAAAAAAACAGGAAGAGGTGGGGATGGCATACTGAACACTGAAATGTGGAATTAGCACATCTAAAAGAATATCTGACTATTTAGTTATCATGATAACTGGACTAGTAGCAGTAATGCTAGCTTTGGATTGAAGCTGGGGTATATGCCCAGCAGCAGCGGTCATTTTTTCAGATTCAATCTCAGGCCTGATACTTTTTTTTAATTTTTTTATTTGTCTCTGTATGTAGAAGTGATTTTAATTAATGAAATTTATAGTTCTAACAGAGTTAGTACAAATGGGCATACATATAGCATTAGCTTGGATCCCAGTACATACTGGGGATAACAGAATGAAATGGGTAGATAAAGCAGCTAAAAACACTGTAAGAAATGGAAGGACTAAGACAGAAATATTCTTAAGAAACATGAATTCAAAAGCTTAGTACAGAAAAAATTAGAAGAAGAATGGTAAAATTGGATTAATGAAAAGTGTTGTGTTTTTTTTAATTGTGCCCTAGAATTGAGGACTACGACATATGTCTTGGCCCGGACAGGACTAATGAAGTGCTTTTGTTTAAAGTACGAACTGGCTTAAACAAAAATTTCTTTTGAATAAAAGATGGACTATGTGCACTCTGTAATATGGAAGAAACAGTTGATCACCTTCTATGAGTATGTAAGGGCTTTGATAAAGAAAGGGAAAAGTTTCTGAGCGATTCAAATGATTTAAGGTAAAAAAATTACATATGTGATTTAGTAAAAACATCGGGGAAATGGAGTATTATCAAAAAGGTGCTGTTACATTACCTGACAAGACACAGAGCAGAGTGAGAAGATATAAACTGCTAAGTAGTGAGGAATTATAGTTAGTGATGGCTATAGGCTATTCATTCAAGTCTGCTTTGCCAAAAAAATAGGGGGTGGAGGGAGAAGAAAGATGGTTGCAGTGGGGAAGGAGGAAACCCAGACAAAGAGTGAGTGATGGAAGACTGGCCCTGAAAAAAGGGAGGAGGGGAAAAAAGCCTGTGGGAGGTGGAGTAGGATGCAACCTAGGGAGAAAGTAGCAAGGTTGAAGTCTAAGCAGACCCTGGCAGCATGTCATAGGGTCCCTGAGCTGGAATCATAGAACCATAGGGTTAGAAGGGACCACGGGGGTCACCTAGTCCAACGCCCTGCCAAGATGCATGATTTGTTATGTCTAAACTCAGAGTGGTGGGTGGGCCTGGGTTCCCCTACCAGCCACTGGGGTATTGGGTCCTGAGAGACTTTGAGAACTTACTTCCCCCAGAAGGGAGAACTACAGTGACCTGGCCAGATGGCCAAACCACGACGGGAGCATTTCAATCCCAAGACAGAGAATGAGAGAGTGACAGAGTGCAACTGCAAGAAGGAGTGTAGGCCTGGCAGAGCTAATCCCCAGGCAAGGAGAAGGCATTTTAAGTGGTGTGTAGAGAATCCCAGGACTTTTCCACATAAACTCTACATCCCTCTGATGTTAAATTTGCACATTTAATCACTGAAAATCAGCGACAGGCACAGTTAAGGTTACAGGTGTAATCTTAACTCTGCCCCCTGATTGTGTGTGTGTGTGTGTTGATGTCATTTTTAATGGTATGATTAAATACCATTTCACAGATATGAGGCAATTTTTTCTTGTACAGCCTTATTTATTACTTCTGAGTCTGTTATCTCCAGTTAATTTATCCCAGTGTTGAAGAACATCACTTTCATCCATGACTCAGCAACTTCAGAGGGGAAACTAAATACAGCCACATTCTTAATATACAGCAAATCACTGTCTTTAACACTTGGTTAATGTTCCACAGTGCATTGAATTATTGTCCTTGGATTTCAGATTAGTCCAGATTAAGTGCCCTGGTAGAAGAATTAAGGAGTACATGAAATAAGACGTGTGCCAGGCAAGCTTCCAGAGCAGCACAGGAGCATGTTGCCATCACAGCCACTAAGGCAGGCCCATGAGAAGCAGTCAGTATCTCAAACACTCTTCCTTTTTCATGGGGAGCTACGTAAGAGGAGGCGGACCAATTTGGATATAGCAGAAGGGTTCAGAGATGTTTCTAGAAAGAAAGTGAAGGAAAACAATTATTTTGCTGTGATTTTAATGTGATCATGATCAGAAATAGAACAGAGGCCAGCACCCTCTTACTCAACATTATATTCATGGAATTTAACACCAGAAGGAACCACCAGATCCTCTAGTCTGACCTCCTGTATATGACGACAACACCCAGCATCTACACACACAGCCCAAAGTAGGACAGTCCTCTACACTAAATTGTATGCCACAGGCAGGGGACAGGAGGGACTGAGGTGCCACCAGTGCAACAATGGATCTTCTCATCTATATATTTCATGGCCTGACTAGTGATTTGGAATTCCTAAAATCCTCTTTTAGTCCTTACTCATGGGTTACTCTAAGGATCCAACTTATTTTCTTGAGTGGAGAATTTCCCATCTCCTAACTCCAATGGAAGTTTTCCCTGACTAAGAGAGGAGAGAGGATTTTCACCTCCAAAACTTAACAAACTAGGTTCCCAGAGTGCTAATAAACAGCCTTATTTGTTACCCTGTCATCCTTTGTCACCTGTCTCCAATCAATCACTTTACTACAATTAAAGTCTCCACATTGTTTTCCCAATGGCTCTGCATATGTGAATCAAAAGCATCTCATATCTTGAGCAAACTATAGTGAGTAGCAGAGCAATAGCTATCTGCTTCTCCTTGACTGAGGGCTAGTCCTTGCTCAGCAGTCTGTCTGCTTGCTCTCTCTTCTCCTATTAGACTAAAAATCTCATCTACTTAAAGGTATATGCACACTCAGCCCAATATTGTCCTTATTACTCCTCCTGGCTGAGGACTATAATCATGTACTGCAGAGCCACAAAGGAAGGCAAATGATCATACCTTACTATGGAAGGAAAAGGTTCTGTTTTACCCTGTCTTGGGTAAACTTAATTGCAAAGCATCTGGCGCCTCTGTCATTGTATAGCCTTATCTGCATTCCTGGTGGATTTTCCTGTATCTCTTATTCATGACTCTCTTCCATTTGTTTTCCTCCTCCTCTTTCATGGCCTACCTATTGGCTTGTTCATAGGTCCCTGCTTTCATCGGCTCTTCCCCTTCCTTCTCTTGTGTGGTCAGGAAACATCATCTTTCTATTTGCTGCTTAGCTTTTGCAATGGCCAGTCACAAAGCACTGCAAAAGTGCTGCTGTGGAGTGTTTCCTTCCTTTGACTAAAATAAAGGGGAAAGCACAGGCCTTTCAGGTCTGCTCCAGGACCCAAATTCTGGTTTGAGTTGTGCACAGGATACAAGCAAAAAATAGAGCAAGATGCATGTGCAACTGGCATCTCTTTCATATGCACCTATATGAACTACCCCCAGCATTCTGAAATGCCATAAAAGGAATGGCTTTGTGATTCTGTGTGTTTTCCATGGGCCCTTCCCATAGTAATAAAGAAAGAAACATAGCTGGGGAAAAGGGAATGGGATGCTCAAAACCTAATCCCTCCATATGAAGACTTCAGAATCGTGCTTAAATAACTTATTCAGGAAGCAAATATTATCCTGGCCACGAAGTGGAATAATTTGGGCCCACCTCCTCAGACCTTTGTTAGTGTCTGTGGGAACACAAGAATACTTCTGAGATTCAGGCAATGCTTTCAAGTTCATTGTCACTGTACATTAGCAGTAATCTGCTTTCCTCCATTCTCCAAAAGCTCCCCCTAATCCTTGCTCCCACTTGCCTCTTACCAGCCACTGCCCCATTTCCCTTGAGTTCCAATCTCATAGAAAATGCCATATACAACTGCTGCCTCGGGTTCCGCTCCTCCAGCTCCTTACCAGATCCCCTCCACCCTGGCTTCTGCTCTCTCCATTGCATTGACAGTGCTGTCACTTAGGTCTCTAAATTGCTGGGACGGGGGTTGAAATTTTTCATATTTTGATGAAATTCCAGGATCCAGACAGGGAAAAAATCTGGGAAAAAATTGTTCCTTTACAGCTTTTTCTTGGTTCCTCCTCACTACTTACGTGGTTCAAACTGCTGGCATTATACCAATGGCTTGCAGATCTACCTATCTGCTCTTGACTCATGTCCCTCAACCTAACCTCTTTCACCTCAGCCTGGCTTGGTGACATTGCCTTCAGGATGTCTCTTAATCTTTCCTCCAAACCTTCCTCTCCTGCCACTCCCTCCATTTAGTGTCATTGAGAACATCGCCCTGTGCACTGTCTTACTACTTAAATTTTGGAAAAGAGAATAGGGTTTGCAGGACTGGACTAGACCACTGGTCCATCATATCCAATATTGGCCAATACTTCTATGGTGAGAACATCACGATGCACCTGACCATAGCACTCTGTTGTACAGCCAAATGGAGGAAATATCGTCCCCCATGGAGAGAGAGAATCCTGTTAGTTTAAAAGATTGAATCAGATGCCAATGGGCTCCTTGGCCTGCATCTTCCACCCTTAGTGATCTGATTCATCTAATTAAGATGATCAGTTGTTTGGAAAAAAAACAAAGCAATTTGGTGCCTCTAGTCATTAGTCGGACGTGAGCAAGGATTTTCTTTTCCCTCTTGGCTGTCTTCATTTTCTGTACAGCAGTGTCTCGTGATTCAGTGCAGCTCTAGAAGGACTAATGACTGTGTGGGCTGTCTTTGGCAAATACATTTGTTTGAACATAAGTGTGTGTTTGCTTGACGTTCACTTCTCTCTTTAATAAAAACAAAAACAAAAACAAAAAAGCACAACAACAACAAAACCCCTATTCCCTGGCAGGTTGACTCAACCACTATCTCGCTCTTTGCCAGGCTACAAAATTACTAACCCACCTCTATGCAATTTATTACTTAGAGCACACACAGAGGGAGCACACAGTTTTCAGACATGATGCCACCAAAAGGAATTTTTATGGATCACGAGAACATTTTGCTTAAGAACAAGCAGCTTTTTGCAGGGCTAGAAAGAACAGTTATTTTATGCACCCAAATAAAACAGGATTTTGCCAGAGCTGCTGGGATACAGATATGTTTCATGCAGTGTATATGCTGTTGATTTTTACATTTGTTTTATTGTTGTCTTGCAAGGTCTATTGATTAGTGTAGAGGAAAACAAGGGGACAGATCCACTGAATAACACCAGCTGAGGAACTCCAGAGAGCTATATCCATTAATGCCAGCTGAGGTCCTGGTCTAGTGTGCTTGTTGGCTTTTGTTGCTGAAGAAGAATATTTGGAAATTACAGATTAAAGGCATCGAGATTTTTGGCCTGGCCAGTTACAGGGGATTATTTTAAAATTCAGTCCATTGTGTCAAATGCACATTTAAAAGGATCTTCATCACAAAAGCTCTTCAGCCTTAACACAAAACAGCCATCCCAGAACCCCCGCTATCTTTAAGAAATAAACACATCTACAACATATCCGTCCTAACCCTCAGCAGCTGTTCAGCCATAGAATACATCCTGTCCCTAATTTCCACCCCCAAAATAATCCCTACTAAAACCCTGCCCAGAAAAAGCCTTTGAGAACAGGTGACTCTTGCAGCTTATCCTGAAGGCCACAAATGCCCTGATCAGCAAAACCCATAAATCTGAGATTAGCTTTAAGGATGGCAATAGTGTCCTATGCTATTTTTACTATTACTTATTATTTGTTACAGTAGTGGGTAGGATGCCTAATTGTGGACCAGCCCCCACTGTGGTGCATATGCCTTGGGCTCTCCTCCTGCCTTAACTGTCTGATGGTAGATGGCATGAGAGTTTTTGTGTTTGGTTTTTTTTCAATCCAGATCCTAGTGGCCAGGTAACACTACTAAATCCATAGTCACAATAAGCAAAACGTGTTCCTTTATCAGTAGCTTCAGCAGAGGAGCCAATGAATGGACTATTCTCTCCTTCTAGGTTAGGGTTCTGCCGTATTGATGGCTATGGGAAAACATCATAGGATATTTAACAGGAGAAAAAGTATGAGAACTTAAGTAGTGAGATGAACCATTAGGTTCATTAAATGATTTGCTGGGTACTTGTTTTCAGACCCAAATCACCATCCTGTCCTGCTCCCAGCCACAAGACTTCAGGAATATTTCATAAGTCAAACTCCAAGGAAAATAGAACTGAGATTGTACTATGAGTTATTTTCTTTTTTTCTTTTAAAAATAGGGTTTGGGTTTTTTTAATATGTTCCAGGAGATGCAGGAAAAGCATTATTGTAGTAACAGAAGGGAAGCAGCTGGGCTGAGTGAACGTTTACATATTTCAGAAGGGAAACAGAATGAATGAAGTGCATTCCTGGCAATGAAGCAGAATGATAGACAAATACTAAGGTGTTCACCCTCTCCCACAGCCTGCCTTGAAAAAGAAGAGAGGGAAGAGTCAGTAAAGGAGGGAGGTATCAGAGGGGTAGCCGTGTTAGTCTGGATCTGTAAAAGCAGCAGAGAATCCTGTGGCACCTTATAGACTAACAGACGTTTTGGAGCATGAGCTTTCATGGGTGAATACCCACTTCGTCAGATGCATGTAGTGGAAATTTCCAGGGGCAGGTATATATA